>NC_072449.1:4048811-4341311 GCF_027596085.1 Anoplopoma fimbria | reverse complement strand
GTTTGACTTCATGCACTTTAATTTGACAGCAAACGTCCACTTGGACTCAAGATGAACAGATTAGATTTTGGTGGTCAAAGGTTAAAGGTCAAAGGTCACTGGGACCCTTACAAAACACATCTTTGTCCATAACTCAAGAATTGATATGCTAGTTATGACATTTACAAACAAATCTCTAACACGATCGAATGATCAAGTAATGACATTTTGGGATGTAAACTGCTGCTTGATTTGTTGGCGGAGGACAGAAAACCTTGAGGTAGTTGTTCTGGTTTAACTTTCCTTTTATTTTATAGTATAGTATAGATGTTAAAATGCAAAAAAATGCAAATTAGCATGCGTTGACGTCTAGCTACTTCACGAGCAGGCTTTAGCTACTTTTGGAAAGCGTATATTCCCAGTCTCCTATATTTCCAGCTCAATATCATCCTAGTATGACCTGTCAAAGATCTTATGTTCTCAGTTGGGATTTCCCCTTGGACAAATCTTCAATGTTTGTCTCTCTGGGTTAATAATTTGAAATCATCCACCTTCTGTTTTACTCAAATTTGCAAAAAGACAGTTTTCCTGCCTTTTGACATGTATATCACGAATTTGCAGAACGGATTTTGACCTTTTTAAACTGCATCTGAAACGTCCATCTCCCTTCATTCTTTTGCAAATTGTACAGCAAACAATTTCCTTTACCAACCACTTACATTGTTAGTTTATATCAAGAGACACATGTCCTTGGAATATGGATAATCCTGTACTTTCCATTGTTGGAACTTTCGAGTCTCACTCAACATAGATTTTGCTTCGATTGTACAATTGTGACCAAAGAAAAAAAACGACAAGGATATACATTTATTTTTCTACATTTACATTTCAGTTGAATATTTAAGAGACATGCACTTGGGAAATGAATAGTTAGGTGATGCAGAGGGCTGGTCCATGTGTTCCTGCACATGTGACATACATATCACATGTAGTCGTGTCTAGTTTCTGTAACTGAAAAGCAACTTCGAGGCTGTTTCCTCTCCTCTTTCCAAACACGTCTACAGCATCGCCTTGATTAGTTTTTTTTTTTTTTATAAGAGCTTAGGAGGGTGTTAATTATATCCCAAAGTATCTCAAGTGTTTTTTTCTCTAGACAGCCTGGCGGAGGGAGAATCCATGGAAGCTGAAGAGTAACACCTCTGCTACTCTGCAGAGAGACGAGGGTGTTGAAGATGAGAGTGACACCGCGAGAGACGGATGAAGAGCGAGAGGGAGAGAAGTTATGAAACAAAGCATAGAGGAGGAAAGGGTGAGGAGACTTAATGTCACCAACGGGAGAGCTAAAAGAGGAGGAGAATGACAGGGGGGACGCTTGATTTACGAGACAAGTGTCGAGGCGCGGGGGGAGTAGCCGATATTTTCCCATCTGACTCAGCTCCCTCCGCAAACCAAACTCAAATGAGAAACACAAACACTTGCACTGTGGCTCAGAAACTGTACAATGGCGCTTGCTTTGTAGTCCTGGAGCTTTTCCAGGCCTCTACTTGCACTTACAGTAAGCTCATACACAGCGTCCCCTGCAAGAATGACTGTGGTGGGGAGTGATTGAAAAGGACGTCCTGGTTCACCACTAGATTATTGCAAAAAACCCCAGTTCGGTCCGGTTATGTATGGGTGTGATGATGGGCCGCGACCCACCGCTGTGTCTGCTGTGCAGTTGGTCTCCGCCAGCTGTTGGCGTAGGACGTCCTGACATGCACCCCCCCGCTGAGCGTGGCAACATATGGAAGCATGCACATGCATACACACATTCATTCGCACATATGCAGCTCCACCCCTCCGAGGCAGACAAAAGCATTCGTCTGATTAACATTCTCTTTCACACCCACTTAGGCCCATATGTAACCCACATTTCTAAGTCAGGGAGTTGGTCCTGAGACCCTGTACGACATGCTGACTCCCTAATGCGTCACAAGGCAGCATGTAATAAGATACAGATCCGGGACAGGGAGACTCATGGGAGAAGTTGATTGTTAGCAAGTTATTAAACTCCTTCATGTGAGGGTTTGATTGATATATCACATCAATAACTCAGACCAAACTTGGTCTTTTATTAAAAATTCAACAAACCAGCCAGTTTTGAAGCGATGAAGGCTACTTCCATTTCTTTTATTCAACACTGCAGGAGTGTAAACTCGTCTCAGCATGTGTGAGGAAAAAAATATCAACTCAAGGTCTTCTTACTAGCATTTTCGGAGCTTTCATTTCAAATCATCAAGTGGTCTTTTGTATTGGAGAAAGTGTAACCCTGTCAGTTAAAATATATTGACCGCCTTCCAGTCAATGCTGTGCAGTTTCAGCCTTGTGTATACAAGTCTGTGTCTGTATTGAGTCAATAGGTTTTTTCGGCTGGTGCTTATTGCTATTTCACTGATATGGTGTACCCTACAACTCATTTATTTTGAAATTTATGGTTAAAGTTAAAGGGAATACTCTGACATTTTATGATTTTTTTTGCTCCAGAGTTAGACGAGAAGATCATCACCAATAGCATGTTTAGACAGAACCAATCTCTAGCCACAAGCCAGTTAGCTTAGCTTAGCTTAGCACAAAGACTGGAAACAGCTGCCTACCAGCACCTGTAAAGCTCCCTACTCAACACATTTGATCCTTTTAATTGAATCCGTAATTTAAATAAATCACATTTTGTTCTTTTACAGGGGAAAGTGTTTTGGACTATTTCTTGGCCAGGAGAAGTAAGTACATTTCTAGTCTAAGGCTGAATTGTTCCTACTGAAGTGTTCCTTCCTCACAGTTCCTTGAGTTGAAGACTCAAGGAAGTCACTGCGTCCAGCCAAGACATAATCCCACAAAAGACCCAACTTGTCCTTTATACTTTGGTTTTTTTTACGCAGTAAACAATCTGCTACTACACTTCAAATATTGCAAAGCCTTTCAGGAGGAACACAGACGAATTTAAGGATGAATTTATGTAAAATGACCTTATCACGGATACTTTATCTCACGTGAGTCATCCCATAAAACACTCAATACTATGCATAGCTCCAGTTACTTATGATATACGCGTAACAAGATGCAGGCTCCGCAAGTTATTCCTGAGGAGATGGGATCTTTACTGCAACATTTCATCTTTAGTAATACTTAATTTGCTCAATATGTCTGAGAGCTTCATGTTGTCTACCTCCCAGGCCTGGTGTATGGTGTGTGTCGAGATGGAGGAGATAGAGGGGGGATGAAATGCGTAGCGATAGCCCAGAATATATGATGTGTTAAAGGAACATTTACGCTCTACTTATCTTTTCCCTCTCAGTCCATATCTCTGTCTGCTGCTCTCAAAAGACAGCCAAGGACGAGACTGGATTTCAGCATGTCAAACAGGAAGTCTTTCGGTTGCTTGTTGTCTCGAATGAAAAAAAAAACTCTCAAATGCGCACAAATGCACCGTCAAACATTCACACAAAGCCCGACTTTCTTGCTTTTTTAAAATCAAAACGCATGCAGATGCAGCAAACTCAGACTGACAGCGATAAAAACACGGCTTTAAATACACACAGTCTCGTCTCCCGACTGAACCATTTTGCCAAACAGCTTCCCTTAAATTTGTCTGCGGGTCTTTGGTTCGGTGATGAGTGAATACCTTTGACTGACAGCTGAGTCACACAACAAAAAGATGGAAGAGGAGGACTCCCTTTGAGGTTCATCTCTAGCCCTAATTTATAGCAACTCGGAGTCATACGTCACTCCATCTGAGCTTTGAGGCCGAGCGGAGAAGGGGCAACGAGTTTCTTCTCCCCCCCCCTCCCCTCCTCTCCCCTCCCGCTGCCTCCTGTTAAATATGCAGATACAGCAGCGCATGAGGCTGCTCGCGGGTTTGTTGCAAGAATTGGGTCAGCGGGCGACGTCACAGCGTTTTAAAGCGAAGCAGGGCTCCTTTAGAAAACTCCCAGCGAAGGTCTGGCACTTCTGGAGGAGAGGGGAACTGTAAACTGTCTGCAGCTGAACTGCGGATGATTGATGTCGGTTTTATCCTCCCCTTTCCTCATCCTCAGTGATGTCAAAAATGTATTCATACTGCAACATGAAGACACCTGCTATGAATGGATTCTGTCAGTCCGATCGGTATTGTTTTTCTTACTTATATTCGGAGGGGTTTCATAACAATGAGTTCGCTTTTGGATATGACTTGAGCTCCTTCTTGTCTGTATTTGTTAACATTTTGTCAAATTGGCACCATTGATAGCGTGCCGGATTAGCTACTAGCAGTTTGTGTTTGTAATGAACTTATGTATGTACACACAGCTATCACTGGATTACTTTGGTCCTGAATAAAACTGTAAAACATAATGATTTTTGAAGTGGACCTTCTCTTCCACCTCAAACAGTATCTTTGCATCTTGTCTCCCCCTTTAATTCTCCCTCACATTTTGAAAATCTCTCAATTACTGAACTCAACATTAAATGTTTTCAAATGTTTTCCGAGGTGTCAAGTTTTGCACAAACCTTATGCAAAGAACCAAAATATAATAATGTGATTCTGCTCTGCTCACTTTTAAGCGCTCACTTTATTTCAAAATGTTTTAATGATGTTCTTTTACCTCTCAACAGCTATCAACATGGTGAAATCTAACAGCGCTAAAGTGGCAATCAGTGAAACAGTGAAACAGTGAAAACAATGGCAAAAGTGCTAATAGAGCTAACAGTGTTTACCTGAGGGTGAACCGGAGGGTAGGTTCTAGCTTCCGCAATATGGGAAAGCTTGGATAACAACACACACAGAGGGAGAGTGACTTCATTCTCTGCTCGGTAGACATTACTTCACTATATATTTAATAGTTTGCTGCTATATTAATGCTCTGAATCCCGTGTATTGCACCTTTAAGGTTAATGACAAGGTGCAATTGCTACACATCACCCAGTCTAATCAATAATTTGGCAGGTGACAAAGACAACTCCCAAAGCCATGTGTTTCAAGTGTTACCAGCAACCCAAAGGCTGTGACTCATGCCGCTGTTACTAATCCGTGTTGATCCTTGCGTCTGTGATTAACATCGATCACCTTGTTAACAAATGTGACCCCGAGCACCGACCTCCCTCTGTGATTAAAGAAGAAGACACGTCTGTGAAGTAGCACCATAAAGAAGTGGAGAAAGCATCATCAAATACAGCTTCACTCTCATCTCGACCCCGCTGTTCGTCATTCAAATCATCTGTGTATGATACAATTCTCTCCTTGTGGAGGAGCTTTATCAAATCTGAGTTAATAAGCTCTGATGGTGTCATAGTGATGTCATCAGGGTTATCGCGAGTGGAGCTTGGAGGCTGCTCATGCGTTATTCAAAAAAGCTTGCTTTACAAGCCGGGGGTGTTTGAGAGAGATGGGCGTTAACTTCATTTAAATCACTTCTTAAAACACATTTTTATAGATTGGCTTTTATGTGATGTCGTCGTTTTATTGGTTCATTTTCATTTGGTCTTGGTATTTTATCTTATATTTGTTTACTATATTTTACCATTATCACTTGATTTTATTTATTTCATTATTTTATTATTTTGTTTATTTTATTATTTTGTTTGTTTATTTGTTTATTTGATTGTCACTTGTTATTTCATTTTGTTTCTTATGCACTGTCTTGCTGGCTGGTCTGTCAAAGCACTTTGTAAACCTTGTTTTTAAAAGGTGCTATATATATAAAGAAAGAAAGAAAGAACCTGGCAGGGAGTGGAAATAAGGTATTTGTTGCATTATGGGAAATTTAGTGGTTTTTGGGCCTCATTAAATCTTGGCATGAAAAGTCAGAATATTTCATCCATAAACTGCTTCTACTTTGACCATTCTTTATAAAAATCTGTGTCAGAAGTTCCCCACTTTCAGGAAGTGGCTAAATAAAAACCAGAAGGAGGTACCCTTTAATTGTTTTGTAGTTCTTATACTCTATTAGTTTTAAAATGACTGTGAGCTGATCAAAGGTTTTTTTTTGGTACGTCGTGCATTTAAACTCTGGAAACCGGTTGTTCCCCTGTTCACAGATGATGGATGTTAACTTTAACACATTTGCATTTTCACGCATCACTTCTCTAGAATATTACAACACCTGACAATGCCAGATGTAATGTGTTAAATCAGACTCCCTTTGCACATCGTAAATATATTTAAAAATGTGTGAATGTATCCAAAATGAGATTGTTGGAAATAACTAAAGAGAAATGTTCCAACAAATGACTTTCTCACAGAACAAAAAAAAAGACCAAGAAGATGCTCCAATGAATCATCATCTGACTTTCTGTTGGTTTCTTTAGTCGCCCGGAGCAACAGACCTATAAAACTCATGGCTCACCCGAGAAAGGCTTTAAGAAACAGTATTTTTCTGGATATCTGGCAGCAAATCAATTAGTCACCAACACCACGCTGCCGTTCGGCGAAGGGAACGTTTCCAAGAACAAAAACTCTCACCGTGTTTTGTCATCACCCGCCTCCAGCCGTGTAGCTAAACTCAGCACGGCTTTACATCTCACTCCCCCTGCCCTAGACGCATGAATTATGCATCAGAGAAATATTCCTGGACCCTGTTTTTGCAGAGCGCGCCGAGGGTTCTGGACTCTGTCTTCAGAACCGGACCCGAGGACAACCAGATGGTCCGGTCGGAGCCCCGCCAACCCAAACAGGACCCCCTTCCAAAGCAGAACAAATCCAGAAACGTATATATAAATAAATATTCATCAGCATGATAATGCGTAGCGGCTTGTGCCAATATAAATAAAGAGCTGAGGTCTCTGGACCCCCCGTCTAGGTCGCCGCTGTGGTGAATAAATAGAATGCAGCCCTTTGTCTCTGTTTTCTTTTCTCCACTTTCTTTCTCTCACTCTTTACCTTTTTAAAGAATTTTGACAGCTTATTTCTTAAATCTGTCATTCATCATTTGCTGCTAATCTTTCCTGTCCTCTCCTAATCTCATTGCACTTTCCCCTTCTTCTTTATCATCATCCATCCATCCATCCATCCATCCATCCATCCATCCATCCATCCTCCACCTCTTTCACTTCCCAGCTGTGTCATCTACCATTTTAGGTCCAGGACTGGCAACCTGGAACCTGGTTTTTGGCTGACATTTTCCACTCCTCGGTGTGTGTGTCCCTCCGCAAGCTCTTCCCATTGAGCAGGTCCAGTGGGCGACAGTCACCCATGGCCAGGTGGTAGTGATAGGCGGCGGAGGTGGAGGTGGTGGTGGTGGTGGGGGGGATGTTGGACTTGCATGGCTGTTTTGTCTCCGTGTTTATTTGATATCTGGCCTGAACGCACGCCGAGGATGAAAGAGCAGGCACCAAAAAAAAAAAAAAGAAAGAGAATGGAAAGAGAGTGAAAGGTGAGATGGGTGTGTTTATTTCACGTTTGGCTGAATACACAACGAGTATAAAACTGCGGGGAAAAAAAGGGGAAATGAAAGACAGACACGTCAAAACAGAAGTGTTTGACTGATTTGCCGGGTGAAAGAGAATGCAGGATATAATACTCCCCCATCAATCTCCACATAATGACTTCATGTTACCCGCTCGCCGAGCCAGCTCATAAACAAACGGGGAATAAAACAAACATGTTAAACCGATTCCAAAATGACGAAGTGCTGGCGGGGGGCCTCTTGTCTTCCCTCTTTGAAATCCACTCTGCTGGGGGAATAATTAAGGCGGCTTACGGCTGAGTACAAAGGCAGAATATTGTTGAGATGCATTGTACTGTTGTGCGAGTGTGTGTGTGTGTGTGTGTGTGTGTGTGTGTGTGTGTGTGTGTGTGTGTGTGTGTGTGTGTGTGTGTGTGTGTGTGTGTGTGTGTGTGTGTGTGTGTGTGTGTGTGTGACGGAGAGTGAGGCCGGGGCACCTGCACGATTGTCCAAAAAAACACAGACGTTGTTTGCATGTGAATGTTGTGTAGGTGCCCTTGTGTGCTTTCTGTCCATTGTGTGTGCACCTTGGTGTGTGTTTTTGCATAATTATTGTTCATGTGTGGAACTGTGTGTGTGTGTGTGTGTGTGTGTGTGTGTGTGTGTGTGTGTGTGTGTGTATGTGTGTGTGTGTGTGTGTGAGTGTGTGTGAGAGGAAGAGCGCATCTCTGTCTGAGAGCATTAGCAGCGAGCCTGTCCTCTGTATCTCAATGAGGGGATTAGATGGCTATTCATTAGACGGGCTTTGATAGGTGACTGGTCGAGTCCATCCGCCCGCCGCAGCCTCGCATACTGCCAGACGGAGAGGCCAGGGGGTAATGGAGGAAGGCCGCTCTCTAGTCTCTTCTCCCTCTGTCTTCATCCCTCTTTGTCTCCTCTGTCAGCTCTGTCTCGCCCCTTTCAACATCATTGGGAAAATACTTTTTTTGGTACAAAATGATGTAGTCAAAGCCCATCTTAGAATTTAAAGGAATGGAGAAACGTGCAAATGTATCTACAATCAGTTATCACCCTTTCATTTGTAGAATACAGGCAGTAATCTCCAGTTCTGATGATTTGAAGTCAATGAAGAAGTGTCTTAAGACTTGCATCCTCTCTACTGTCCAGCAGGGGGCGACTCCTCTGGTTGTATAGAAGTCTATGAGAAAATGACTCTACTTCTCTCTTGATTTATTCCCTCAGTAAACATTGTAAACATGAGTTTATGGTCTCAATCTCTAGTTTCAAGTCTTCTTCAATACAGCATGATGTTCATTTAGTAAATGATGCTCCATTTAGAGTCAAACAGACCATAAAGCAGGGTATGCTTTAGGGCGGGCTTACTGTGATTGACAGGTTGCTGCTGCTACTAGAGAAGTACAGTATATGGCATTCCAAATATAGTAACTTCCGTTCATCGGTTGCAAAATAAACCACATGGCGAAGGCAAAATCGCCCAACTTGAGGCTTCAAAACAGCAGTCCACAAACCAATGGGTGACGTGACAATGACTAAGTCCACTTTTTATATACAGTCTATGGTAAAATACAGTTTTTCTTTTTATATTATGTTCGCTGTCACTCACCTTATCAGTGGGTGAAAAATATAACTCCTCTAAGCCTTTTTATTTCAACTACTCTGTGAATTAAAAGTGGGCAACACTTTATTTTCCTATAATTTCTGAAAAGGAGCTCATATGTAACTGTAAATTCACTGGAAGGTTGGATCTAATTATAGCCAGAATAGAAACAGTCCTCAATGGGTATACCTCCAATTAAAACATTCCAATTAACTGCTGGCATAATGTAAAGATTACACACACACAACATATATGTGGAATACAGTTTCCAACGATAAATTCTTAATTCATTCATATTTATTTGGGTCAAAGCAGGTCTCTGAACGAAGTCAACTTTCCAGTTTTCCTTGTGTATAGTACTTCATAGATCTGAGACATTTAGTTTAGTTTTTAAAGGTATCTGACCATCAATAATTATATAACACCAATGCAGTCGTTGGGTTCTGGGTGGGTCATGAGACAATCAAGAGGAAATATTTCTAAGATAAAGATAGTTTCCATTAATGCCATAAATATTCATATTCAAACTCATATTTGCAGTAGATGTGCTAAAACATAAAAGTCAACACTATTGTTGCCCTTAAATTCCCAATTAGGCCTTTCAAAAACTTTGGTTTGGTCTTTTAAATCTTTCTCATTTCAACATAATGAACATAAATTTGACTTTAGTTAGTTTTGTTTATCAGCATCTCAAAACCTACTACTTAATATCTCCATTAAAAGAAACGGAAGAAAGATAATAAAGTTGAGTAATATTAGAATCTTCTGAACTGACAGGAGGTGAGGTGGCTTCTGTTTTCCTCGCTGTCCCTTTCTTCGGCCTCTGTTTTTCGGCTAAAGTGACGGGAATCATCACTCCAGGAAAATGGCGATTGAGAAATACCCCAATCTGTCAGCGTTCGATGTTTTTCCTGACAAGCCATAAGGCTTTGAATGCAGCACGGAGCATCAGTGAAGCAAATGGAAAGATAACATTTGCCCGAGTAAGCCATTGACAGCGCTGACACACGGTTTTCATTCCCCTACACAAAATCCCGCCTGAAGTTTTGCTGAAAGTACACACTCTGTTCAAAAGAGGGGAAAAGACAACTTCATGTGTGTAAAAAGGAAAGAAAGTGACAAGTTCCTGTGTGTGTGTGTGTGTGTGTGTGTAGCAAAGAATCTTTTAAAGCAGGCCACAGGGACAGAAAAAAGATATTCATCCTCTCCCCTCCAATCTCCTCCTCCTCCTCATCTCCTTCCTCATCCCCTATATTTCTTGTATTTTCTCTGAGGGGGCTGAAGAATATAGGCTCGGGCCACGGGACAAAGAGAAGAGTGCGGGAGAAGGAGGGAGGAGACGCTGTCAGTTGATGAGGAAAGAGGAGAAAGCAAAAGGGGATGAGGAGAGGAGGGAGCTGGGGACTCATTTTGATCCCTGCCTCTTAATAAATCTGTCAGAGCGAGACAGAAAGAGAGCACGAGAGAGAGAGAGAGAGAGAGAGAGAGAGAGAGAGAGAGAGAGAGAGATGGAGCCGTCCGCAGAGGTCTTCACCAGGTGGTTTGAAGTGCAAATCCATTTCTCCTCCTCCTCCTCCATCCTTCTCTCCATCCTCCTCCTTGATGTAGCACTCTACGGATTCTCCCTGCATTCATTTACCTGTTGTTTTGAACTCCATGTGTATGAATGTGCCGATGGAGCAGAGTGTTTTGATGTGTAGTACCTGGTGGGCCCACATGGACATTTTTTTTTTTTTTCTGTGTTTACAAGACTTTTGCACTGAAGAAATATCACATTCAATAAAGTCATTTGCTTGTAATTCCAAAAATGTTTCTAGTTTTTTGGTCTCTTGTTTTCTGTGATACTGAAACAGCTAAACTTTTATGTTGCCTGGTTACATAGCTCTAATAGTCAGATAACACCATTTTGAGTTATTGTTTTAGGGTTAATCTTGCTGTTTTTTTGGTTTAGCTTCTTTACAATTAAAGTATTCCTCCATTGATTTTTTTAGTATTGTACTTTACTGAAGTTGGAGTTTTCAGAGACCGATTAAATAAAGAATGGTTATTGTAAATTTGAGGCAGCAAAGGCAAAGATGTTCTTACTTTTAAACTCTGAACCTTTAAGTTTGCAATGCAAGCTTCGTGTTAAAGCCCCACTAATCAATATATTTATAATAACAATGCTAATCTAATAATCTAATGACCAGTTTTGGGGAGTAGCAACACCACATTTAGCAAAGCTGCAGGTTTAACAACATTTTCCAGAAAAACAACAAAATGTATTTGGTCGGCCCAAAAAAGGGAAACATAAATGATTTATTAAGTTTATCACTTAGTGAGGAAAAACCTTCCATTGAACAAAACACTAGCCATCCTCCATTTTCCTGGAGAGTGGGGAAAAACATACACCAACCAGCTTGTTGTCGTCCGTGACCTTTTATACCCTGTCACCTGCTGTCTGTGGCCAATCAGAGAGGACCTCTGGAATCAGTGCCACTTTAACTCAGGTGGAATCAATCGCCCCTCATTTGGAGCCAAATGGGAATCAAATGCACTTTGACAAAAAGATATTAATCAAATGTATCCTCTCAAGAGACATTAGCAAAACTTAAGAAGTAGAGAGCAATTAACATTCCCTTATTTGGAACTGACAAACATTACAGCTGTAAAAAATTAAAGACAGACATTTTTAAAGCATACTCCTTCCTCTTAAAGGGTCAGGCAGTTCAGGGAATTAATGTTCCTCTATTCGCACCAGCATACAGACTACTAAAGGAATATTGAGAGTGGAGAAAAAAAGGTCTCCAAGACCAAGCTGAGATATTTTCGGAGACTTTGTAAAAGCTCCACTGAAAGAAAGTTCAAAGTTTGGATTTGTTTGTGGGGGCGGGGCTTATCTAAGGTCAATAGAGCGGTTCAGGGATGAGGTATATATTTGTAAGCCAACCCAAGAAGTTAGGTTTGCACTGCTTCCCTCAACGAAAAAGCCAATTGGATTTCTTCCATTGGAGTTTGGATTATTGCAATAACTAAGCTCTGTGGCAAAACAAACATTTATGATACTTACACGATTTGTTCAACAAGATAATCTTCACCAATTTAAACCACTTTAATGGTTTTTGAAGTGTGAATACAATCACCAGAAGTAAAAGCTAACATTATCTCCATGTTTTCACAGGTCAATAAATCAAATACAGTAGTACAACATATATCCAATCTACAAATGCAAATGACCACCCTCTAATTGAATAATTAATTACCACACACACAAATGTATATCTGAGCAATGCAACAAGTCGTTATCCTCATTTCGCACGCAGCATTAGTGCGGTGCATTATTGCTTTTCTTTTATGAATAATGTTTCTAATCACATCAGCCTTTATTATCCTCCTCCACCGTCGCCATGTGTGACAAATGTTACTGTGTGCCGCTTCGTGTCCAAGTGTCTGGCACAAAGTGAGAGATCATTCTCCTCTTCATGTAGCCTCCCTTTGATTATACTCCACCACCACAGATGACACGATCTTCTCTTTGTGTTTCTATCTTCTTATTTTCCTCATTTATCTTTCTTTCCTCAGAAGGCCGTCGTTAGATTCACTCTACAAAACACGCAAATGTGTGATATTTACATTCAGTGTGTTCTGGCTCACACGGCTGCATATGTGCTCTATATATAAAGCCCACACAAAAAACATCAAACGCTGATACACTCAACAGAGAAACAATAAAATAAATACATGCTGCGGCCAGTAAAACCCATATATAACACACTCACACACCCACACACACACACACACCTCTCTGCAGACTACATGTATATATTTACTCTGTTTCCTCTTTGAATTGTGTTTATTATTGTTTCATATCGCTGCGATAGTTTACGGTGTCTCTGTGACACCATGACTCCCAGTTGGAGAGTTAACACTTCATGAGACGGATGTGTGTGTGTGTGTGTGTGTGTGTGTGTGTGTGTGTGTGTGTGTGTGTGTGTGTGTGTGTGTGTGTGTGTGTGTGTGTGACTTGTTATGGCACTTCCCGTTGGCAGGCCATATAACTCAGGTTAATGTTATCTTATTTCACACAGCTCCGAGGCAACCTCAGGGAGTAGATCATTTGGAGCGCTCTTATTACTTTTCATTAGGCTAATGTGACGGGCGGGGTGGGGGGGGTGGGATTACAACAAGGGAGGACGAGACACACACACACACACACACACACACACACACACACACACACACACACACACACACACACACACACACACACACACACACACACACACACACACACACACACACACACACACACACACACACACACACACACACACACACACACACACACTTTGCCGCAGCCCTCACATGTGTGTGTGTGGGCGTTTGGAGTCCATTTTTTGAAGCTGCAGTTATCTTCTTTGCAGCTTCAGATAACGCTGAACCGGTAAACTTTCTCACCCGCTGCTGGAATGCAGATCACGATCAGGAGGCAAACACATAAATAACTTCTTCAAGGTATTGATCAGGAGAGTTGGGGGTTACAGCAGGGAAGCAGGGCGAGAATTCAAAAGCTCCGCCTGGGGGATTGTGGGTACGACCCTCGACCTTATGTCTGTTTGAAGCCCGGTTGTGTGTGTCGACTTCAACAACACGTGAGAGGAAAGAAATGCAAAAACGTGTTCCTTTCTGGTATTTTAGTACTTTTGGCCAAAAATCACAAGAAGGTGATGACATGTGAAGCTTTGCCTGAGTTTAAGATTAGATTATGGTTGGGTTTAGTTCAGGATAAACATGAATGTTAGTCATATAATGAGGAGGCGTGAGAGAGAGAGAGGTGAGGTAGAAAGAGCTGTTGATTCCAAGTTTTCTTTTAAAGATGTATCACTAGTGATACTTGATTTATTTTACAGCCAAAGTTACCATTGAGTTCAGGTGTGTACAGAATATATAGCTTTAGATTTGAGATATTAATTTCTCTGTATTCTCTGCATTTAAATAAAAAAACATGACCCTAATAATACGTCTAGTTTATAGTCCATTGCAATACACATATATGATAAAAAAAAATGCTGCTCTAATACAGCTGCAAACTAGTGAGATAATAAGATTAATGAAAAGGTACACTCTAGTCTGTCAGCAACGACAGAGTATTAAAACCAGTGTTAGAATAAAAATTATAATTTTTAGTTTATCAGAAGTGATTTCAGTTAGTTTCAGTTTCACTCCTCGGTTGAGGAGAAGCGTACAGCTGCATCCCGGAACTTTATTTCCTGCGGTCCCAAACAGGATTCTGTGTTTATTCTTTTGTATTCTTGAAATGTTATGACGTCCCCGTATAAGATTACTTTTCAGAGAACACAGATACGTGGAACAGGTTTTGAAGTTTTGAGCATTAGCTGAAATCTTGCTCCAACAAATATGACACATACTATCAAGGACCAGAGGTTTATAGATGAATGAAATGAATTCACTGACGTTAATAAGTGCCACATGCAGATTTAAAGAGGTACATTCCCCAATCAAAAGATAAAAAAAGATGAATAGAATACCATTACTACATGTGTTTTGGCTCAGCAGAGATTACATTAAATGTAAATATGTATTATCTCTACAGGAGAGTAAATATTTAAAAGCAATATAGAATGCCTGAGAGTGAAACGGTATTATATACCATTATGCTTTTATACTTAGTCATTTCTTTTACATGAAAAAATATATTTCGCCATAAAATGGTGAATTATAATTCACCCAAAGGAAATGAAGTGCTTGACATTCAAATTTTCCCAGAACCCCCCTACTTCATATGTGTTTTGCCTCCAATGTGGAAGTAAAAACATACACCTTTGCATTAACCAGTACCTGCATGTTGAATGTTCGGTGAAACACAGAACACATGCAGAAGCGCGGAGTGATAAGAACCATGTGCCAGAAGCAAATGTGAGCTCCTGTGCACATAGAAGCAGAATGAACTCCACCTGACAACACAATGATAACCTGGTCAGTCCATGGTGACACAGCTTAGTAAAAAATAGATCTTGGATTCAGTATATTTAAATGTTGCTTCTTATTAATCCACCAAAATAAATAAATAGATAAATGATTCACTATTTCACAAGAAAATCATTATATTCCTGCAGAACCGGTTTTGAAACAGCAGATACATTATGAAAAAATGTAAATAATAATAACTTAAATAATAAAGACTTCCTGGCTTCAGCATTATTTATTGCCATCATTAATTATTACTTTTACTTTATTTCTAAGAATGATATTTTTTCTTTCAGTTTTCAGTTTGATATGCCTCCAACTACTAAGATGCCAACAAGACTCAGTTGCTGTTGCTATGGAGTTTGTGCGGAATGCATCCAAATCTTATCTTAAATATTAAGATATTTACGTTTCTGCAGAGCAGCGGACACAACTGAATTTCAAGCACAGTGACTGGATGTGGCCTGTGGAAAAGCTCCATGGGAGTTGTAGTTGACTTTTCCCTTTATGTTTTCATATCCACAGTCTAGACTTTTTATGAGATTCAACGTTATGATTCAACATGGGGAGTTTTTCAGCCAGCTTTGAGGCGCTCCAAATGAGAATCACTATTTTTAGACTTTATACTTCCTTTTCTGTCTTTGTCTTACCTCACTGTGATGTCAAATGATTGCCATGTTTGAAGAGCTCCTTCTCACACACACACATACATACATGCATACATACGAGTTATTGAAGCCACAGTGGAGGTCTGGTGCTTGGCCTCTGCACAGAACCATGGAACTCACTTCCAATCCACACTTCTCCTTTTCTGGACGTTTCCCCGTCTACCTGCAGGGTGGTCCGTAACATCACCAGGATCATACTCCGATTCTTTCCCTTTCACATTTTGCCAATGCAGGAACAATGTGTCAGTTTCAGCTAACTGCTAACGACTGGCCCCCTTTCTCTCTCTCTCTCTCTCTCTCTCTGATTTATTTGACTTTGTCCTTTTTACCCCGTTGTCTCTCGGCCTCCGCCCTCCTCTCCATCTGCCGTCCAGACATTGAGGCCACTGACGTTTGTTTTTATCTTTTCTTTTCTTCTTCTTTTCTTCTCCTCCTTACAGTAAACACCTGCACGCACTCCGACTGAAAAAAAAAAAAAGCCATGATGAATAGCGCCGTTGAAAGAGTGCTGACAGGCCTGAAGAGATCCCTTTCACATGCACGTATACTGAGAACGGGAGGCAAGCATGTGTGTGTGTGTGTGTGTGTGTGTGTGTGTGTGTGTGTGTGTGTGTGTGTGTGTGTGTGTAGGGCTGGGTTGGTAAGCATGACCTTAATTTACATTCTCATTCGGTCATTATCAGTCATCTTAGGGCATTCAAATTCTTGTGTTAAGAACGTTCCAGATTTTATAACCGATCATAAATTCATCATGTCTAAACTCTTATTATTGTAGTCATATTGTTCCATTTTAGTCTATAAAGTAAAGCGAGGGAAATCCCGCCGTACATCATCAGAAAAATGTTGGTAATTTATTATTGCTTTTGATAAACATCGAGCCAGTAACCGAAACGCTTATTTAACGGGCCTTTCTAAATGTTTTTACATGTTTCAGCCCATTAAGCACAACTCGCCTCTGTTTTACGTTCCTGCTGACAGTTTTCCAAAGCATACAATACCTTTTTTGGGATTGATTTCCCACCCTGCAGGCAGCTGCTGGTTTCCATTCATTTCAATATTAAAATCAACTTGAGGAGAGTTGAAACTTGTGTGGGATGATGGAAGTATTCCATTATAGGGAAAAATGTGTTGCCTTTACTGTTTTTGGCAAAGCTTCTTAATTGTCTCGTTGCACTACAATCAAGAACACAGACTGACTTTGAGAGTTTGGGGAAACCTTGACAGCTGAACAGCGGCCACTGTGGCCAAACATGGTAACTACATGTGCATGTAATAGATTTCCCACAATCCTCTTGATTCAGTTGCTTTAAAAGGTAGTTGCATTATCATTATTTATTCTAGTATTTTTTTTTAGGTTTTTATATCAATCTGTTCTCCATTTGGTGTTCCTTCTGTATTCAAATTTACTGAAAAGTTGGTTGAAATGTAAAGGATTTATCATCGATATGCTGTTTTCCAAGCCCCCCTAAAAAAACAGAATTTAGATTTTTATCGGTGGGCCTTTTTTTAGGTGGCTAAATTTTTTTTTTTGCTGCTGCTCCCTTCCAAAGCGGCTTTACCTCGCTATCAAACAGATTACCTGACTTTTAAAGTGTGAAACTCTTTAGAAAATAATTAAAATAATGTCTTTTTTTTCCAGAATTGAAATTTAGTGGTTGATAATTAAATCATGGCTCAGTGTTATTATAGAAAGTCTCTGAGACGAAGTTTTCAGGGCCTTTAAAGACATCATCATTCATTTGCTGACAGTATAAGCTACAAACGTATTCCTTACTAACTTAGGCTGTAGCAGGATAACCCTTGAGTGTATCGAATTGAGCCAGGGTGCATTTTATTGCTTATAAATTCAACTTTAAATTTGAAATAGGAAGATTATTTCTTTTTACTTTCATTCACATTATCTGGGTGTAGTTCTAAGTTGTCTGACGGTCCCTCAGTTGACCAGCAAAGAGGGTCCTGAAACGGTTCGGCCAAAAAATCTATGATCGATGGCAAAATTGTCAAAAAAATATGTTGTTTACAGTTAATTGGCTTAAACATTTAAAACCACCAGGTAAGTAAGACATTCAAATGACTTCCTCCTTAGTTTTTAAACTGAAAGAATAGCTGTACAGGTGTTTTTTCGCTTTTACCTGACTGGAGTTTTTCTATGCAGACTTCATTGTCATCTCCCTCACTCTGCTGCTAGTTTTGTTTATTTATCACTGTTAGTACATGGCATTTGGTTAACTTGCATAATAAAAGTAATTTCTCATGTAGGACATTTGGACATGTCCCAGTAGGAAAAGTGTAAACAATGAAATGAATAATGTCTGGTTACCATGGAGTTGCTTTAGTTTCAGTGTCCTGGTATTGTGCATGCTGGCTTGCTGTTACACTGCCATGACTTACAAACAGAGCTGTCCTTAAAGTTATTAGTAACACCTGTGCTTTTCCTGCTACGACAAGTCCAAATATGTGCAGTGAAAGAGGCCTCCCCCTAACGCTGCTCCACGCCTGAACAGAGCTCCAATCAGCTTGAGTAATTGAACACACCTGTATGTGAGCGGGCCTTTAAGCTAGCAGATTTATTCCTTATTTAATACATTTTCACCGGCATTTGCGTGCAGCCTTCGACAATTCTTTTCTTCTTTATTAACCCTGAAAATATATTTTTATCACTCACCCCTTTGAACCATAAATGTGCAGAAGATGACGAGAAAACGAATGTGACATATACCCTGAGCGACGGATTTAAGGTAGATTTGTGTAATCAAACCAACAACTTTGCATGTGATTAATATCTTAAGTGTGCTCAGCCAGGAAATCTTCTCTACAGCTTTTATTCATTCCAATTCCATCTTAATGCAAAGGTAGAGCAGAATCCCCTGGAACAGAGTCTCATCATGAATCTACAGGTCCCAGACGTGCACACGTTAAGCCTGACATACTGAACGAACTCCCCGCATCTTTAAAGATGTCTGCAGCGGACAAAGAAACCTCTCACATGAAGTATGAGAATGTATCTGGAGGCCTTGGGGCCGTGCTGAGTCACTTTGGTCTAATGCTCCAATAGATGGACCTGGGGGCTCTTATTTTGGCGGGGAGCTCTCGGAGCCATCACCGAGATGATATACAGCAGCTCTTAATACACTCACTGGCTCTCAAATATGTAATGGAGCAAATTAATGCAGTAGCCTCAGACGGAGACACCCAGAATTGAAAACCAATTTAATCAACCTTTGTCTATCTCTGTCATTTTTTCTCCCCTCTCTTTTCCATCAGCGGCCCTTTTTTTTCCTCTCTTCTTCTTCTTCTTCTTCTTCTTCTTCTTCTTCTTTTTCTCTCGCTCTTGGCTCTGAGATGGGAAAGCCGGGGTATGGGGGAGGAGGAGGAGGGAGGAGGAGGGGGTGAGTGTGGACAGCACTCGTATAGCCGGGAAGAGCTCATCCTTTCGCTTTGCTGCCTGGAATTCATCGCAGGATCATTTGTTAACTTCCTGCAACATTAACGGTAATGCACTACAATTTTCATCCTTGGCACAAAGTCACAGCGAATACAGGCCGCATTTTCCCCACTGATGGTTTTCAATATGTCGTTTATCATTATTAATTGGAAAACGTTGAGTTCCACGCTGGATCCAGATTGGATTTTTTTCTTTATCTGAGTCCAAAAAAAAAAAGCAAAAAAGAAAAAACGTGACCCGCCTCCTAATAGCCAAACCTCTGGAACGGATTAATATCAGCGAGACATGAAGAGAAATCCTCCATAAATCACCAATTTTCTATTAATCAAGGATTTGTGAGGGAGAGAGGGTCGAGTGCTCAATCAGAGGATCAAGAGTTTGAGGTTTTTTTTTTCCTGTGTGTGTTTTTTGACAGCGACCCTTTGCAGATCATCTGAGGGAGGAGACGGGAACGACATGCTGCCTCTCATTCTTCATTCCTCGCTTCTAATATTCATCATAATCTCTTTCAGTTCTGTCACACACTTATCCTCATAAACCCCCAGCTGCACTGTTCACCCCCTCATTCATCCCCCCCCACCCTCCTAGCGTTTCTATCTTACAGCCAGCGCGTCACATAGGAGCTCGATGCCTCTCTAATAGCTTCAGTGGATTGGCATAAGCCGGCTAGCCTGGCGTGCTACACGCTAATGGCATGTTGTACACCGACCCCAGTGGCGCTGCTGGGTTATTAGTGTCTTGTCATTAGTGTGTTGCTGCCTGCCCTCCATCTGCTGCCCCACCCCACCCCACCCCCCCCACCCCCACCCCCACCCTTTGCCTCTCCAGGGTGTTTCTGGGATACCGTCCCGGTGACCTCCGTGGCAAGGCTGAGCCGCTTAGCGTCGCCACCTGATGGCCGCGCTCGGCGACGTGACAAATCTGGTTACCTGAAGGACATCCGTGCGTCAGCGCTCTGTAATCTAATCACACACACACACACACACACACACACACACACACATAAACACAAGGCTGGCTATGATCTACTGCCAGGATACACACACACACACACACACACACACACACACACACACACACACACACACACACACACACACACACATACGAAGACAAAGAAAGTGTGCAATATTGACAATATGCCCACATTATGCTCACACGAAAGCAAGCACACACACACATAAACAGTACACACACACACACACACACACACACACACACACACACATACACAGGCATGTGCACTGTTGGATGCATTCTCTCGAAGGAATGCAGGATTGTACATCAAACACACACAAACACACACAGACACACATACATTAACGTTCTCCCTTAAAGAGAAATTCCAACGATTTTACACATCAAAGTCTGTTTACAGGCCTCGGGGAAAACTACAGCATATGTGAAAAAAGGAAAGTTATATAAAGCCTTTTGTGTCTCCAGAGGGAGCTGAGTGAAATCTGATGAATTGTCCCAAGTGATGGAGTCAGAGTCGGTTTGGGGGTTTAAGACTACAAGTAAGACCTGATATTGGTTATGTGAGTCGTGGTCGATGAACACATTGCTATCTACACGGAGGTAAACACAGATGATCCAGCGATCAAACTTGAGCATGTTTGCTGTGAGCCTGTAACAAACACACACACACACACACACTGACATAAAGCAGAACCATCGGTGCTCTGGACATTTTGCATTCTGCGCCACCTGCCATCGTTCTCATTCCCTTCCTACTTTCTTCTCCCTTTTTTCCACTCGGCTGGATTTTCTGCCCGGCACCAGCCCGGCTTGAAATAGAATATAGCAGCAAAACGCATTAGAAGAACAATCAAAGCACCTCCTACAATAATCTGTTCTTGACTCTTTTTTTTTGTGTTTCATTTAGCATAAGAGCGTTTCCCCTCTGCGTCGCAGCAACACCGCCTTCCTTCACTTTGCTGAGAAACAGTGACAGAAAAACTAAAACATAGATGATGAGATTAAGGCAAAGAGGAAATGGAGAAAAAAAAAAGTCAGGAAGCATGAAAGAGGGAGACAAAAAGGGGGAAGAGAGAGGGGATAAGAGGGATTTCCCAAATGGAAATTGAGAGAGTTTGCAGACGAGTGACGGAGACGGGAACATCTCTGCGTCCCTTTTTTCCAAAACCGACAAATGGTGTTTGATGGCAGTGACTTACTTGAGGTCCAGTTTGATATTCTAAGGCTTTAAGAGGAATAAGAGCTGACATCCCTAATATCCTAAACACATGTATGAGGCTGTGTATAAGCATAATACATTTGTGAGCACGTCATGAGGCCTAGAGATGCCGAGAGATCATGTTAAAGCCTTCATTGAAGAATTGTTCAGATTTATTTAAACTTGGATCTTATTTTCACAGTTTTAACAACATTTATTACTCATCAAGTTATGTCTGGGAAAGCAGACATAGCTTAAAGGAAGTGTGACAAGGCAAAAAGCTCCAAATAAAGCGGTTTAGATCAAAGAAGCCGGCGCATTTCTTTACGGACTTTTTACTGCTTAAATGTTTTCATAAATTTGATTTTGGCAAATGGTTTTGACGTAATAACAGGACGTTTATGAACAGGCCGCCATGTTGTTTTCCTGTTTGAAATGGGGAGCAGAGAACCAGGTAACAATCGAGGACAGTATGTCCCCTTTACCTGTTTTAACCCATATTTTCAATATACTAAATTATATTTGAGGAAAAAAATGTATGCTAGCGTTTTTCTTTTTCATTTTTCACTTAGGTAATTGGTCAGAGTTATTTTTCAAGTGATCTAAAAATGACAAAGTTGAACTTTTGGATACTTCCCCAGAGTATGTACGTAGTAACAGGATTTTAGACCAATCAAAACAAATGTGGCACTTCCCCTTATCACGCTTGATATAGTCTTTGGGCTCAAATTGGGTAACAATTTCTTTGTGCACAAAACCAGGTCCCTTAAGACATTTTTTTCCCCAATTTTGGTGTGACAGAACTTGACCTGAGACCTGAACCCTTTTCAAAACCCTTTTCAAACTGATTTGGGAATCACTAATGCTCTTATTGCTGAATGAGAGCAAATTCCCTCAGACAGGTTCCAAAATGATGGAAAGCCAGTATTTTATTGTCACTGGCTTTTGGCTTGTGAATTGAATAGCTCAACAATCACATATGGTTGTAATGGTCATGTGTCCACATACTTTTGTCCACACACACAGCGATGTCAACATTCAGTGACCACTCAATTACGCCGCATTTCTTTAAGAAGACACCAAACCGCACGTTGTCCATACAGTGTGACTCAGATACGTGGAGAAAAAAAGCTTCATCATTTGGGTTGGAGGAGTTTGACATTCTCCTCCGTCTCTCTGGTGTAGCTGTCATATTTAGTTTCTGGTCCCCGTGGAGAGAAAATGGCAGCAGTGGAGAGAGAGAGAGAGAGAGAGAGAGAGAGAGAGAGAGAGAGAGAGAGGGAGGAATCTCTGAAGACCGAGCTGTCTGCTTGGGACCAGAGAGTGGCTGAGGCAGATAGTGTTACACTGCACCCGGGGGAGACGGGGGAGATATGACCAGAGGGATGGAGGGATATATATATATATATATATATATATATATGTGTGTGTGTGTGTGTGTGTGTCTGCACAGAGAGGGGGTTGTCATGGAGAAACAGGCAGATATATAGAGCAAGAGAAAGACAATGTATAATGTGATATATAGAAGGATAAAAAGAGTCGTCGTCCGCCATTTTGAAATAAAATGTGAAACATGTCAGCTTTGGGAGCGACCCTTTCTTTGCAGTCTGTTTCTCAGAATCATGCAAGTTGTTATAATTCTATTTTTCTGGATGTTTTGAACCGCTCGTTGTCCCTCTCCTACACATCTATGAAATCCTTTTCTAGGGCTGACCGGTTCCCATGCTCTCTCTCTCTCTCTCTCTCTCTTAACAGAGTGGGTGTCAGTGTTTGTCTGAAGTGGCTCGTCTACGGTAAAAAAAAAAATGAAAAGCAGCAAGTGATGGCGTCGGACCGAAGAAGAGGTGAAGGAGACGAGGAGAGACTGAAGAAGGAGACGAGAGCGCGATGAGAGGAGGGATGCTTGAGAGAGAGAGGGGCGAGCGGAAAAAGTTCTAGGAAGGGTTTTGGGGATTTGGAGGAGATGAGGAGTGCTATTAAAATGATTAAAAGGATGGGAAGCGAGAGGGTCGAGGAAAGTGGAAAGTATGAAGGGATCGGGGGGTGTAAAGGGTGAGGGGGGGGCGAACATACAGTAAGCTCTTTCACCATTTATTCCCAATTCATTGTAACTTCAGACGCTCATATCCATCACTTAGCTGTGAAGAAAGTTATAAAATTTGATAAATTGGGTTATAATAACACCCAGAAAAATGGTTGCTAAACACAAATCTGTCACAAGTATTCATTAATGAAAGCTAAATAGAGTTGTAGGAAGATGATACATGGCAGAATAGTGAAGCCACTAGGAGGCTCTTTTTGCTCATTAGCCCGTTTCCTTTTTAGTTTTTAAATTTCAATGTTGTTTTTGTGAAGTTTAGGGAACGTTAACGTTTATGAAACTGCACAAAAGTTTGCTTCAAACTAAAATGGAACTGCACGTCTTGAGTTGCCAGATTGGAAATGTTGAACTATCGTGCTAGAGGCTCAAGATATTTGTATTTCTAAGGAAAACTATCGCACATGAGTAGGTGTAAATGTGTAATTAAAACATGTATTTAAACTATTTTATGTGTTGATTTGTCATTCAAATCATATTTACAATTGAATCCTGGATCACCGTAGGAATGAAAGATGAAACTCTATTTGATAAAATGGTCCTCTGTATTTTTACTCACCAAATACTGAATAAACTGAGTGATTTCCTCATCACTCCTTCACCTTCAAACCGCCCACATTTCAGTTTTTCACTCAATTTAATAAACTTATATTGGCACGCTTATAAAACAAAACCCAGCACACATTATATGTTACTGCTGACATATTTCAAGCACCGCTGGCTGGTTTTTAGCAAATAAATGATAAAAGCAGCGGCTATGGTTATATAAAAACAGAGGCGGGAAACTCAACGAGGACACACATTCATTTACACACACACACACACACACACACACACACACACACACACACACACACACACACACACACACACACACACACACACACACACACACACACACACACACACACACACACACACACATATGTACCCATCCACTCTAGCATGCCAGACCCATTCTTAACACAGCGCTAGTGTCACACATGCTGATATTAAAATGGCTGTAATATCAGATTTGGCAGGATGATATGAGTAGGAGGAGGAAAAAGAAGCCATTGTACCTTCGTCTGAAACACGCTCAGACGAAGACATTGCGAGCCTCATTGCGAGCCTCCAAAATGGACGACATCTTCCCATTGGTGTAATGAAGGGGGTTATGATTTTCACATCAGGGGGTGGGAAGTATGACAACCTACCCCGGAGTGAGAAACCAAACCGGTGGCTTCACAGCTACTAGATTCATATTGTTTGTCTCACTGTCATATTCTTTACCTCTCTCCGTCTATCTTTCTCTCTTTCTCCGGAAGCGTTGACTCTCCGTGCTACTTGGGTCAGTTCCCACTAATTGGGGTCAATGCAGAATCGAATTGCACTCATATGGGCTAATTTATATGTCTATTTCAGTTGACAGGCAGGGGAATAGGATTTTTTGCTCTGCTAATCCTTGGGTTTTTTTTGTGTACGGCTAATATAGTGTCAGGTTTAAGCCCTTTCATTTTCCACAACGCTTTGGGATGTGGTCTCCTCGGTTACAGACTATGACAAAGAGAATTAGTTCTGACAGTTTCTTTTTTTTTTCTATGCCCATACGTACAGCACTTTCTCCTGTAATGTTTGTTCTTCCCCATTTTCTCCCTCCCTCATTGCCCTTTTAAAATCTTCCCTTTCCACACACACACACTCTCACAAGCCTCTATACTGTGCTGGGTTTCTTTGGTGCACGTCAGAGGCCATATGTTCTCTTTGTGGCTAAAGTTTCTCTTATCCTGCCTCTGCAGCAAAGTGAGAGGGGAGCTCGGGCCTTTTGTAGCCCGACTCCCTGGAAAGGAGGGGGGGGATGGATTGGGAGGCAGGAGAGGAGAGAGATAAATTCTAACAGGGGGGCCCTCCCCATTGTCACCATGATTAGGAAACGAAGCAAACCAATTATAGTCTGTGTGTGTTTGTGCATCCCGACCGTCTGTTTATTGGCGTCTCATCTCCCAGATGACATACGAAGTGTGCAGACTTCAATATAAGTCCTGGGTTACTTCAAGCAAAGTCATCAGCCACACAAAGTTTCCCCTCTGTGAGCGAAGACGGCGGCAGAGTGAAGTGAGCGCTCCATTTACGCCGCAGTCGAGGCTTTTAGGGCTGATGGTCTCATTCAAAGCATGAGAGAGCTTCAAGAGAGGCTTTATATAAAAAACGTCTCTCTGGAGAAGAAGAAGAAGAAGAAGAAGAAGAAGAAGAAGAAGAAGAAGAAGAAGAAGAAGAAGAAGAAGAAGAAGAAAAATACATTAAGAGCAACTGATCACAGGACCAGGAGGGTGGGTATAATGGTGAATAATGTTTTCATATTTCACATCTGCGTACACTAAATACTGCATGTGTAGTTGAGTGTGTCAGTGTCACATCCTCTGCCTGCTTGACTGCTAAATTATTCGTGAGCCACAAAGAGAATTAGTTATGGACTTTGTTTGGTTTCCTAAATAGTTGTGTGATAGTGTTTGCTTTGTGAGTTTTTAAAGGTCCCTCTGTGTGCCATTTTAACATAGGTAAGTTATAATAAATCAACACAATTATATTTTTTATTGCAAAGAAATATGAACATCCTCCTCCTGTGGTTTCTAAAATTGCATTTCATATTTTTTAGTTACCAATGAAGGGCCATATTACAGATAAAGCCCATTATCCCAGGAATTATCTCCATATTGGACGATTCAGGTATTCATGATTTACATCAAATGTCAATGTTCAGTACAAGAAATGCGGTTTCCTGTATATGACCAAATGAGTCTGATTTTCATGCAGCAGACCAGAATTAGTTTCTCCTCACAGACCACCAATTAACAAATAAGTTTTTATAAAATCAACCACAATATTTCCCTATTTAGTTTTCCTAACACTTAAAATGGCTTTACTATAGTTTGCCATACATAGATCTTTAACAATCTTTTAAGTTGCTTTATACAGTTGCCTATTAACACAATAACAACATATGGAGCAACATTGCATTCGATTTGAGTCACATGGTTCTGTCCTCCTGATGAATGTAACGCCGGCATTATCTCTTCTTTTTGCTCTGTTTTTGGTTTCCACCAACTACAAAGCACAATATCTTTGTCTTTAGTTGCTAAACCGTCCTCTATGTTCACAAGTTAATCATTAAAGGGATAAAAAACAGCAATTTTGAATTAAATTGGCATTATCAGCTGTCATCACTACCTTTTTATTGGTTAAAACAGCTAAGAAACCAACTACAATGTTGTGAAAGTGAAACCTAACATTGCGGATTGAGGCAAAATAAATTCGGGTTTAGGTTAAAAAAAATACTTGATTAGGATTAGGAAAATATTGTGGTTTGGGTTTCAAATAAGTCGGCTAAATTTGTTACATAACTTACGTAAATTTGCATTAGTTGAGTACGTAAATTCAGAAACTAAAGTATGATAAAAAAAGTAAATGTTGACCTTTGGTTTCACAATGGACATGAACAGAGGTCTCCTGGGTGAAAGTCCCCTTCTTACCCATATTTATGAGGCACATAACCCCTAACAACAGCCATTCGATTGGCTGAAAACATTTGAAGCGAGTGTTAAAACTGCTATCTAGGACTGAAAATGACTCTATAGAGTAGTGAGAGTGAACCAAAGCAGTAAAGTTGAGAGCTGGAAAACCAATACAATGACCTGAACGTCGGACAATAATCATCTCTTGATCGAGCAGCCCGTTTCATATTACTTACTCAATCTATTTTTATAAAAAATAAAAAATTCAGCTGCTTTAACTTCTCAAAGTTTGGTAGATGGTGAAAGTCTGACATGTTGCTGGTATCTAGAGGCAGAGCAGCATGCAGAAAGGTTTAGGTCTAACTTAAAGGTTTCAGACTGACACTCCTCTTAACTGCGGTTTGGATTTGTTTGCAATAATTACACACAAGAGTCGTAATTCATTCTACCATAATATAACGACGTGGAAAACTGCTCCATGTACCACATAATTATACCTAATAAATCCAGTCAATGAAAAGAACTGCAAACTGCGAGATGTGTGTGGGAACAGTGATCAGACAGTCAGTCCGTCACCATCACCGTACACAGGCTGGAAACTAAGAAACGATCGGGTCAACTCACGGTGGCACTTTAGTAGCAGAGCCAGATGTCCACCGCCCACCTGCACTGTGTGTGTGTGTGTGTGTGTGTGTGTGTGTGTGTGTGTGTGTGTGTGTGTGTGTGTGTGTGTGTGTGTGTGTGTGTGTGTGTGTGTGTGTGTGAGAATATGGGTGGGATCAATCTGAGCTCAAGGGTATTCAATGTCAACAGTGTTAGCACTCATCTGTGCATCTGGGGAATGTGTGAGAGTGTTAAAGACAGCATCTAAATTCCACCGGGTTTACACGTATTGATTATGGCTGTTATGGCTGTTTATGAGTGCGTGTGTGTGTGTGTGTGTGTGTGTGTGTGTGTGTGTGTGTGCATAAGTTGTTAGCGGAGAAGTTTGAATGGATAGATGCACGTGTTTGATGCACGTATCCATTTATATCTCCAGAATATGTCACATTAGGAGCGAAATCATACCTGACATGGACGTACATCTCTATTTCTAATATCCCCTCTGCTCAATGCTTCCTTTTGTTTGGGATCGTTAGCAACATTTGTCAAAGTCCATCTCGTGTTTAGACAGTCGGTCGCCTATTTGGATGTAATCTAAATTCCTTTAATGTCCAATCATCATCATCATCATCATCATCATCATTCATTGCACTTTAATTTTTCTCTCCCTCACTCAGTTTACTTTGCTTCATTGGAAGCACCTGCCAGCTATTCACTCAGCCACTTAAGACGGGGAATTCAAGCAGAGAATGACTCATCGTTTTCTTATTAGCTAACAGTGTGTGTGTGTGTGTGTGTGTGTGTGTGTGTGTGTGTGTGTGTGTGTGTGTGTGTGTGTGTGTGTGTGTGTGTGTGTGTGTGTGTGTTTGTAAAAGTGAGGAAGAGAGCTCTGTGATTTATGCCGATACTCAACGTATCCCACCTTCACATCTATGTGGGCCCTTGTCAACTCTCTCAACAGTTATGTGTGCACTTAAAATGTATATCCATGGCCATGTGTGTGAGAGTGTGTACAGGGGTGTGTGTGTGTGTGTGTGTGTGTGTGTGTGTGTGTGTGTGTGTGTGTGTGTGTGTGTGTGTGTGTGTGTGTGTGTGTGTCCAGCCCCTATACAGCTGCACACCAATGGCTTCCAGATGTCCATCCGTCTTAAGGTAGCCCACGTTGACAGGTGAACTCTCCACTGTCTGCGAGGGACGACGGCCATCATTCATTCCCCACTGCCCGCCTGGCAATTAACTGTGTCCACACACACACACACACACACACACACACACACACACACACACACACACACACACACACACACACACACACACACACACACACACACGAAAGTTAAGACAAACAAGAGGCACATGCAAAAATCTTCTCACACACCCATCTACCTCTAAATGTAATAAACGAATGCAAGCATGCTGATTTACAGACGGATAAACGGACACTTGCGTACGTCTGCCTCCTGAGATCCCCCCCCCTCCCCGCCTCACCCTCTCCAGCCGTCCACAGGCTGGGGGTTTTTACTTCATCACGTGTACAAATAGCTCGCCTTCTAAACCCCTCCCTTTTTTTTTTCTCCGAGCCATAAACCCCCTTTATGTGAGAATAAGTGAGCGCCAATGGAGACCAATTCATCAAACACATTTTAGTGGGCCTCCGCGGACGGAACGAGCTAAAAACCCCCTCTTAAGAGTTATCAGTCCAGTTCTGAATATGGGACAAAACTCAGGGTGCTAAACGTGAGTTATGGCTCGCTATACGCGGCATTGTTTGAAATTTCCCCGGCCCTCAGGAAAAGGAAAAGAATAAAATGGATGGGGCCCTGTGTTTTAAAGACACTCATTTTCTTTTCTGTACAGCCCTCGCTCTCTCGTTGGATTTATTCCTTTACTTTGATTTTTTTTTTTCAATGAGCGGAAGAGAAATCAAGCTCTCAATTGAAGCTGTGACAGAAAAGTGAATGAGAAAGACAGAGAGCTATAGCGGAGGAGTGTGTGTGGGATTGTTAGCGATGAAAGAATACATCAACGCGAGAGTCGACGAGAGAGAGAGAGAGAGAGAGAGAGAGAGACATGGAGGAACATTAAGGAAAGGAAAATAAGAGTGTGGTTGACAAGCTCTATGTTAGCTATTCTGACAAAAACCACAATGAGAAGGCAGGCAACACACACACACACACACACACACACACACACACACACACACACACACACAGAGCGACGCTCACGCTGGATTTGGAAAGAGCTGAACATATTTGATGGGACGCACTTTGTTTAAAATACTCACACAGACGCACAGCTTTCTGCACATCTGTAGGGCCATGAGTGTGTGTGTGTGTGTGTGTGTGTGTGTGTGTGTGTGTGTGTGTGTGTGTGTGTGTGTGTGTGTGTGTGTGTGTGTGTGTGTGTGTGTCTCTCACAGTGGCAGATGTCGCCAGGCCCCGACCAAGTGATGGAGACGATAGCTAATTGCTCAATCAGGCAATCTAATCTGGCCAATCTCTTTTACAGTTTGGTCTCTCACCCGCTTCCAAAACCATAAACTGCAAAAACGGCAAGGGAGAGCAGGAGGAAGAAGGGATATATATATATATATATATATATATATATATATATATATATATATACACACACTGGTAATTTTAAGATCAAAATGATGCTTTCATTCATGATAATAAATGAATCTGTACCATTACCAAATATGCAAGTACAGCATTTTAGTAACAGACCTTTATGAAGACTTTTTGAGTCGTAATTTATAGATTATTAATGATTTTTTTGGGTTGCCAGGTTGTTAAAAGTCCTGTTGAATAATTGAGCACTTAGCTTCTACAAAAGGGCTGCAGAGGTTCTAGACCTAAAACTGTTTACTAACAAAGTATGGTTTTAACAAAGGTTTTTTTAATGGAGTATCAATATTTAGGGAATTTCTGCAAGCTGGTGACCCCAAATGTGTTCTTATTAATGACTTTTGCCACAAAAGCATTAGTAAATGAATAATTACAACCGATAAATATTTCCGTTTTAGGAAGTGTCCAAATTAATGTGGAGTCTAAACATATTTTACTCATTGATTTGCCAGAGCATCTTTATACTTTGCACTAACCTTTTCAAGATGTGATCAAGAAGCCATTTATTGTTTTTAGATATCAAAACGTAGGCAAAAAATCAACCACTATGTATCTTTCTACGGTTTCCTGGTTCCTATAATAATCAGACCTCATTGTCAGCAGTTTTTACTGGAACTACTTTCCCCTGAAAAAAAAAGTCCCATTACAAAATGTACTTCATTCTTTCAGAATAAGAGGGACCCTTTTTTATTTTGAAAAGAAATTAAATGAAATTTTACAAATAAACCAACAATGAAATGCTTTTCAAATATCTCCTGGATGAGTAAAACCAGTACTACCTGCATACCACCAGGGTTTAGAGATACCATAAGTGTTTTTGGCGTGACTCATTAAGAACACAAACTTCACATCATGGGTGACTTGGAGCTTTATTGTGAAAACCAGTGCTTTGTTCATACAGTCTTTTTTTGACCAGCAAAAGTCTGTATTGTGTGTAAAACAAACTCCATGTTTCAGGTTTCATGTTATATTCTTGTTGCTTTGTTTCACATTCCCTTTTCTTAACTTGCTACAGATGCAACATCACTTGACAGTATTTACCTCCTATGACCAATTTCTCCTTCGGCATTTCTCTATTTTTGGTTCCTCTTGTGTGCACCCAGTATTTCTCCATTGCGATTGGTTGGCTGAGGAAAAAGCGGCTGAACTTTCTCCTTATTGCGCTTTTTTGTTAAGTTCAGCCAGTGTTTCACTTTTGGAAGCGCTCTGTTCTGCCAAAAAAGCTGCCGGGTGCAGCGTCGGTCGCCTCCCTTTGTCTTGTGTGTCAAACAAGCAGCCGCAGTTTGAAAAAAAATACTAAAACTAGTAGTTTGTAAGAGTGAAGAGCTGAGATGATTGACATGTGCTCCGTAGAGCTTCCTCTTATCAAGGAAATACTCCATTAATGGGTTATTGGTTGTTTTCTTACATTATGTTTTACATTTAGAAAAAAAAAATCTTATTTTAAGGTACCGTGAGGATCTTTTAACTTATTATGAAACAGTTTAAATTGAATAGTGATGCCTCGATATGACCTATGTAAGAAAAAGAGAGCATCAGAGAGAAGATTGTCTTTTTCTCTATAGTTATTCTCAATGCTGGAGCCATGGGAGAACCAGAACCAGGACTCTTCTGGACAGACTGTCAGACCCTGCTGCACTTAAATGAGCTCCTTTCTGAAGGGAGTCTGGTGCTCAGAAACACTACCAATTTTGTCCAAGGGGAACACCAAAATTGAGACAAAATTAAAGTTAGTTTCGTAGCTTTATATATAAAAAAAAGAAGAAGCAACAACTGGAATGCAAAAGTCTTTTTTTTCCCCACACCACACACAGTTTTAACCCAACCCCCCAAGACACACACACCTGCTCTGACAAAGTGTGTGTGAGACCCTCCTTGAGTGCCAAGTCTCCTGGGTGTATCAGTGATGCGTAGAGGGGCTATTAATTACCCCTTTCCTGTTTGGTGTGTCTGTATGTGTGTGTGTGTGTGTGTGTGTGTGTGTGTGTGTGTGTGTGTGTGTGTGTGTGTGTGTGTGTGTGTGTGTGTGTGTGTGTGTGTGTCTGTGTGTGGTGAGCTCCATATGGGTGGGGAGATTGTGCGTGACCTTTCACATATCACCATATCACCCGGGCACCCTTCTGTTGTGACCTGGGTTAGAAGCAGTCACGCACATTAACCTAGCTTACAGCAGATGTTAGGGGTCCGCCAAACACACACACAATCACACACACACACACACACACACACACACACACACACACACACACACACACACACACACACACAGAACTGGGTACACAAGGTCGTGAAATATGTTTTCTTATGGCGCACTCAGCTCAATTTATCACACAGGAAGGTTCCCAGAAACAGGAATATACTGCATGTATTGGTTGAACACACACACACACACACACACACACACACACACACACACACACACACACACACACACACACACACACACACACACACACACACACACACACACACACACACACACACACACACAAAACAAGTGCAGAGCTAACAAGGCAATGGGGAGACATTAGTCAGTGGAATGGAAGGCCCCTCATTTCACCAACACATGTCTGTGTGTGTGTGTGTGTGTGTGTGTGTGTGTGTGTGTGTGTGTGTGTGTGTGTGTGTGTGTGTGTGTGTGTGTGTGTGTGTGTGTGTGTGTGTGTGTGTGTGTGAGGATCTGGTCACACATAGCCGAGTGGAAGAGGAGAATAATGAAGAAGCAACACACTTGATGGTGTCAGAGCTCAGCGGTTGCCATAGAGATGAGTGTGTGTAAGTACATGTATGTATGAGTTTGTTTATGTTTATTTGAGTATGCAAGCATTTTTTTTTAATCGGATTATGTTTGAATATGTAAATATACAGTGTTGAATTATGTGTGTGTGTGTGTGTGTGTGTGTGTACTGGGACACCTGTCTGGGAGTAACAGGGAGCAGAGCGGGGATGTGATCAGGAGATGAGTGTTTCCAAATGCCGTTCTGTCAGTGCGCTGGAGGGGCGGCATACAAATGACATGTGTTCGACTGTGGAGGACAAGGAGTCTGGGGGGAAATCATCGCAGGTGTGTGTGCGCGAGCGGCATGCGCGTCCAGAATGTGTGTTCACGGCTTCCCCTGTGTCAATCTGCAGTCAAGATTGTGTTTGTGTATCAAATATTCATGCCAAATCTCTTTTTGCAGCGTATGCATCTGGTCCAATGCGTTTCTCCCTTTCGACAATATATTCACGTGCCAGGAAATAGCTTTTTTTTAATTCTGTTCTTCTGTATATTGGGATGCTTCTGTACTGAACCAGAACATACGTTCAAATTGTGGTATTTTGCCAACCTGACACTGATGAGATTTGTTATTGGGACACAGCCATACAGGTGTCTCAATACACTCTGCAAATGACAATAGAAACTTTTCAACATTTCCATTTCCTGCAATTTAAATCTCTTTTTTCCAGAGAGACTGCAAGAAGGCAGCATAAAATGTTATTATAACATTAAAGAAAGACAAGTTGAACGGACTAAGACAAACATCCCACACCACAAAGTGGATGCACAATATCTAGTTCAGATACAATTAAATAGTATAGACAAAATCCACTTAAGATACATCATCACATGTAAGTATAAAAATAGATTTATAAGCAAACACGTTGACCGAGAGCATCATTTTTAAAGCTCCTTACAATTTTAAATCCTTCTGCACATTGTTCAAAGACGAGTTTATAAAGACAGTTATATTGTCATAAATTCAGCAGCGAATAAGAAACAAAAACAACGGGCAAAACTGACTTTGAAAACGTTGCACTTCTAGTTCTATTGTCTAGAAGTCAATAGTTTTTTAATGGGTTTTTGGTAAGATTTCTAAAAAGAGGGCTGTTTTTTAAACACCAGCTGAAGATATTTTCACATTTTGTGAAGTTTGAAGTTGAGTGGTGACGCTTAAGTCACATGACCTTGTTGTAATTTGTAAAAAGCCTAACATTAGCCTTTTACTTCTGCCGATTGCATCTATGCTTCCAAAATCATAAAAGTGGTGATCATTTGTGAAGATTATCTTGCTTAAACCTTTTTATGTATCATAAACGTTTATTTTCCACAGAACCTATTTGCAGCTATAATTGAAAAATCCATTGGAAAAATCCGACTGGCTTTTTATTGAGGAGCCGGTGCGATAAACTTCGAGGTTGGCCAAAAATAATCTGTCATTCCTGCAGTACTTTTTAAAGGGGCTATAAAGGGTTGCCTAACATCCAAAAAAGATGTTTATGACTTTTAAAAAACTTTAAATCAAACTTTAATTTAATGTGTAATTCTACTAGTAGTTTATATGGTCAGAAAAATCACTGGACCTTTAATCTGTGTTTGGTTTTGCTTTTAACTCAAATTATTCTTTTTGTTTCTGTACAAGGATCTCAGAAAAGATTGGCCGAGAAAACCCCCAACCTGTGAGGCCTTTAAAACCCATTAAACAAACTGCTTTTGTGCTAAAAGGTTGACATTTTAGCTAAAATGACTCTCCATTTGCATTTAATGTTTCCCTCCATTAAAGACGAATAACTTTTTGATACGTTTTTACAGTTTACTGCTGAAGGACGGTAAGTAATCACCTGGTTTCATGTTCTGTTTAATAGAAGTAATAAGAGGCTGATAACCTTTACACGGAGTCACCTTCCATCATCATCATCATCATCATCATCTGCTGCCGGCTGCTGAGGGATGAGTCCGTGTTTTGGTTCATGTCCCAACATGTCACATGAGGTAGATTTACTGTATGGACTCGGTAGATAAGGTTACTGTTAATGACGGCTATCGATTCACGCTTTATTTACTCATGTCTGACTTGGGATCAGTGCGAGGAGAGACATTTGATAGGGAGCCACTCTGAAAGCATCTGAGACGCTTGTTGTGCTTGGCTCTGAAAAACACTTAATCATAGAAGTGAGCTGACGGAAGTGTCTCACCTTGTGTGGGCTTGATAGCTTAAACACTTCTAATCATGTCTCTTCTATTCTATTTTGCGAATTCAAATTAAATGTTTAATATGTTTTTAATTTGTTGTAAACTTGAGAGTTAGTCTCCTGAGTGTGGAGACTGTTTTTCTGTACTAATAGGAGAGTGACAAACCTTTCCGCTGAATAAAGTGAACTGCTGTCTAAGTAAACGTAACACAAAGAAAAGCAAAAATACACACAAAAGCTATTACAGTATGAGTTCATTCTAAAAAACAGTTGTGTGCGCGGTAGACGGTCTGGTCCTTTAGACCATAAACTCTCTTTAACAGCTCAATAATACACTTGAAACTAGGGTTGGTAAAGTGAGAAATAAGTTGTTCCAACTGAAAGGCCCAGTCCGGTGCTGCCAACTCTTTACCACTAAAAGTAGCTAGCAGCACCAGCTACAAAAGTCGTTAAATCTAGAGAGAAGGTCGCCAAGTTGGAAACGCTGGGACCCGCCTCTCCCAAGCCACGGCCCAAAAACAACGAACATGACTATTGTTAGCACTCACAACTATTTAGCAACTGGTGGACGACACTGGGGACGGCTGATTACAGTCTTGCGACAGCCACAGATACTCTTTTGAGTTTCTTTTTTCGACTGCTGTCAGGATGTAAAGAGAATTTCAACATTGCATCATCACCTTGATACCTCATTACTTTTACTTTCAAAAAATGATGCGTAACTTCTGATGTGGTGTCAGAAACCCCAATTATAAATTATGGTTACATGGATGTTAAAATGCTCTTTATCTGCAGTTGGTCTTGACTGTTTCTTTATGCTGCATTAAAATTATTTTCATAAATGAGATCTAACAGGGAGTCTAGCTGGTGTTAAACATAAACTATTGTAGGATTAACTCCTTTGTGACTTATCGAAAACAGAGGGCATGTATAATTACTTCTGCATTCATGCACAATATAGCATTTGGTTTATCATCAATGCTTTATGGTTATTTTTATATATTTTTTCACACAAGCTCAGTTTAGTTTTCATCTTAACACTCTTCAACATACTGTGCTTCAGTTTGGTCAAACATAAGCAAAAAAAGGAAAAATAATTAATTGTGCGAGGAAGTTAAGCTTATGTTAACAAAACAAAAGGTTAAATATCTCTCTGAATGGAGACTTGTTCAACTCCATATATTCCCTACATTTTGCCCACTTGTAGTCAAATCCCCCTCGAGTCATATCAAATTCAAAATGCACCTCAGCAGATCTTTTCCCCACCTCTCTTTTTTCATATATATCTATCTATTATCGTTGAGGAAAAGCTAAGAATAACACTTACGTCTCAGCTTTTTTCACTAAGTGTTAAATCAACAAGAGCTAACTGTTAGCACTACTGTATACATCCAGGGGCCTGCTCTGCACATTTGTTAAGGGAAGTCGGGGTGACAAGGGCGTGTGTGTGTGTGTGTGTGTGTGTGTGTGTGTGTGTGTGTCGTGAATATGTGTCAGCAGGGCAGGAAATACCGCACTTCACTGCCAATGAGTGTTGGTGATGGCTTGTTTGTCTCTTGTGTGTGTGTGTGTGTGTGTGTGTGTGTGTGTGTGTGTGTGTGTGTGTGTGTGTGTGTGTGTGTGTGTGTGTGTGTGTGTGTGTGTGTGCACTTAAGGTTCATGTATGTGAATATTAAAGTTCCTCCGTGTAAATGTTCCTTTCCTATGTATGAGTGAGAGTTCCTGTTTGTGTGTGTTTTCATCAGACCGCTGGCTGATCTATCTCGTCACACACACACACACACACACACACACACACACACACACACACACGTACACACACACACACACTGTTCTCTGGTAAATACAAGTTTGAAGTTGATTGATTATGGCGGGTCTACTTCTCATGAATCAGGGTTTGTTTGTGTGTGGTACACAAGGCGACAAGCAGCACGAACGCTCCCATATTCTCAGCCACATATGGTGAAACCCCATGACACATTACAACCATTCACATCCCATTACAATCGCTGTTGGCCAATAACGCTTAAATTAAAATAAACAGATATATAAATTTGTGTTTCTCTGTCATTGATTGAGTTCATAAAAGCTTTTCTATTTGCTGCTCTTAAGGCCCTGTAACTGGTTTTGTGTTTTGTCTTAATGCTAGGTGTCACATGGATGAAAAACAAAAGAACAAAATATTTTAATACTTTCTCTCTTCCAGACTTGCTCACCTTTTTTTTAATTGTTTTTGGTCCGTGGCAGTAGCGTAACAAGTTAAAAAGTACTAAAAACACATAAAATATACACAATGCAGATATCTATTCATTGAGTTTATAACAGACAGACTAATATTTTTAACTTTAACACACTAAAAACACCAAAAAACGCTATTATACAACACCCCATTTTACCAGGTTTTACTGACTATAATGACCAAAAATAATAGATGTTAACACATTTAATAGTCTTTGAATTGCTGATGCTAATTGCTAACACCTATATCAGCTTCCTAACCGCTAATTCTGAATGCCAACACTCTTTGCAAAGTTTTTCCAGCACAAAACACATTTGTTTCTTCACGTGTTTCTTTCGAAGCAGCACTTTCAATTTGTCACTGTAGGAAAAGCACAGGTGTTACTAATAACACTAACGATGGTTCTGCCATTGACTTTTGGTGAAAATACCTCGACGGAAATATATGTTCGACTGTGTTTTGTCACCATTATGATCTCTTAATTGTGTGTCTTGTAAAAAAGTTTGAATAACGTATTTAGGGTTTTTATCCAGTCTTCACACCTTACTATCGTGTTAATCACATATTTAGACTACTACGAAGTCTAAATATGAAGCTCTATTAACCATTTTTGGATCACAGTAGCATTCCTCGCTGTTTCTTACATCGAGTCTCACTCACTCTCCATCTGTGTTTGGAAAACATTTTTTACCGTCAGCATCAGACGCCTCCATCAATCTCACTTGTCTCCTTTCATCTCCCCCCCCCCTCTGTGTTTGTCCTTCCATCTTACCGACAGCATCACTCCATAACTTCCTGGCTGAACCGTGACCTCCGTCCATTTTGTTGCTGACAGAAGCCAGGCCTCGCTGTCATCTCAGCCGGTATCTGAGCAGACACACTAGCAAAATGTAAACTCTTGAAAGATATGTCCGTGCCATTTCCTGTCATTCTCCAGCAAAAAGAGGACCAGTAAAGGTAGCCTATACCTGAATTGTCCAACATGAGAAACAAAGCCTCACATCCTGTTATTGCCAATTCATGTAAAGGCACAGGTCACTCAAACTAGTCATCGTGTTATCTTGTGAAACCCTCACTCAGATACTTAAACACTGTTGGATTTTTTCCTCAACAAGTCTTCTCTTGCTTTCCTACAACCCCCCAAGAGAGAATAATACCAACAGGGGCAAAAGAGCGAGTTGTTCCCATCCCTTTACTTAAATTCAACATGCCTTGTGGTGTTGAAATGTGTAATACAGACTCGTCAACAGTTACTTTCTCCCTCTGAGATCATTGCACCTTGTTTCAAAATGGCCCTTACTTCTTAACTCTGAGAAACGAACTCCACAACCGGACTTTTATTGTCACAATAGATAGTTGAAAACTGCATTGCTCCTCACCTCTGTTGTTTCTAATCAATATGAGTATTTTTCATCTCTGCAGGATGTGATTGGTTGCCTGTGTGCGTGTGTGAGTGAGTGAGCACCTCTGTGTCTGTCCACGGCTAATCTTGCACTCTGCCGCAGCAAACTACGTAACATTTTGCTTTCTCAAAATGACTTTTATTGTCTCATTGTTCTGCCATTGACTTCCCCCTGACTCCTCACTCACTACTCTTAACAGTGGTTAAGAGTAGTGAGTGAAGAGTTAACAGTCGTGCAATGACTTTTAGTGTTTTGGACGGTGTGTTTGGCTAACAGCTAATGGCTAACGATACCAATACACACACTGCTGAGTACATAGCCGCCACTAACACATTGCTATGAAGGGCAGACAGGTTTGGGGAATTTAGTTTTGGTAAGATTGTATGAAATTTTGTATACAACGACTTTGAGCTGACTGTCTGCATACATCGCCTCTTGTTGTTGAGTTTAAATGAAACGTGTTTTACATCGCCTTACAGCCTACAGATGCAAAAGCACGCTGCATGTATAAAGCTTTTCTGTCTTTCGTAAAGAGAGTGATATTGCTGAGGTCATAACGCTGCTTTCACAAATTAGTGGAGCTTAATTAGAAATCTCAGGCCATTGTCCAAATCCTCCGACAAACTTTATGCATTCTATTTAGAAGGTCAGGTCGTGTTAAGGGTAATCGTGCAAGTGAGAGGAACTCCTCTGCCTCCATCAAGTGAGTAATGACTCGTCTGTTTGAGCTCATAGTGGTGCTTGTAGTGGCTTCTTCTTCAAGGAAAAATAGCCTCTGTGTAAAGACCCTGGATGTTTTATAAAGCAGTTTACATAATAAATGTCATGGGCCAACCCTGCCCCCTATGAATTATGTTCATAGACTACTAATGTGTTTTGGAGGAAAGTTAATTACTGAGTGGATTATGTTGATTGGCAAAGTTTTATCCAGTTGGATCAGAGACAGAGTTCTTAGCCTGCACCCTTTGAGTAGTATATACACTTTGATTATAGAGCAACTCAAAAGCAGCTGTAAAAGTTGTTTTTGCAGACATTCAGTAGTGTCATTTTTCACCTTGCAACCTTGTCTCCTACCAAATTACGTTCCCATACATCTATACGGCATTCTCAATTACATTTCGAGGGGAAACGTATTTTTCTCAACTTTACATTAAAACCAAACAAAAATGCAACAAAACTACTTGGTTAGGTTAAGTGAAAAACATCATGGTTTGGCTCAAAATAAGTACGTTTGTCACATTATTTAAGTTACAGACGTAAATTCAAATAAGACAATGTTGACTTTTGATTCCATATGGGACAGGAACAGCGTTGTACTGGGTGAAAGTTGTGTGTTGGCACACCCATTCATCCCGACCTCCTCCCTGCATGGACTTCCACTGACCATGATTAGAATGTTATTTCTCATACGTCTAAAACATACATAATTGGCAAGAAAATATGTTTACCTCAAAAAGTAATTTACAGTTTTGTTGTACTGGAACGTCATACATTCATACATCGTCTTGTAGTGATGTATTAATATGCTCAAGGGTATGTCAGTACACTGTGACATCACTGTTAGGTGTGGTCAGACAGACTGTTAGCCAGAGAGGGCAGCAAAACACTGATTCCAAGTCTGATGCAAAGTTACTCTTTAACTGAATCCAAAGACTATGGTTTTGGTTAAATAATGAAAAAATAGTATTTAACCAAGATGACGATTTTACCACAATCCAAACCAAGTGCTTTGAATTTTAGGACAGAAGAAACCACACCAATTAACATGCCTTAATACAGAGTTATTCATTGCAGCTGCAAGCTCTGCCTCTGATTGGCTTACCCTGATATACTTATATCCTAATCCTCCATACATTCTGCACACATCAAAGGGAAAATGGCGAGAAAAGAAAAGTTCATATCCTCATACATTCCAACTAAACCTGCTGCGATCTGGATATCTGTATTTAATATTTCTGTTGTTCCAGCTAGACAAATAAAGCCTCAGCTAATAAGCATGTGTCTTCCCCCCCGATACAGAATCAGATCCCAGTGCTGCCACAAAGTCATCTTGTAAAATACTAATAGATTGTAAATGTCCTTTGTGCACATTTGCCAACCCTCCTGCTTTCTCCCTTATGTTAACACGTCCCCCTGCAGCCCAGTGTCATTTCTCTCGTTAATACTAGAACAAATCTCTGAGGTAGTTAATCTTTGCACCAGCTGTTTGGACGGGCCTCAGCCCCTCGCGCCGCATGCTCCTTTGTGCCTTCCTACAGGACACCAGACGGCATTAATGAAAGAAAGTGAAGGAAATGTCAAGTTAAGTCCAGACAATACCGCTGCAGGAAGCTTATGATGATGTTTTACTGTGCAGATGTAAATGCAGAGTCACAATCATTAAGCTTCAGTAAAAGCAGACATCCTCAAAGCCAAAATAAAAACACAGTTAGTCACAAAAGTTTGTGCAATTGTTAATGATTGGATCCGGAAATACTGTATGTCATCTCCCCAAATCAAGCCTTCTTGATTGCTCAAAGGAAGGACAATCAGACCCAGACTATGCACCCTCCCCATGTCACCAGCAGCGGAGTGCATCCTGCAGCACTCCGTCATGTCCCAGTAAAGAGCAGACTGGCAGAGGAAAACCAAGAGCGCTCGCTTTCCAAGTACAGTCGGATAATAATCTGACTTGGCAGCCTGGTGGCATGAGAAATATGCCAAAGATCTGGAGTCAAGTGTTCCAGTTTGGAGAGACATGAAGTGACTCCTCGGTGCACCCGGCCTCCTCCGTGCTTTCATTTCTTTTCACGCTCTCTTCCCCTTCTCTAGCCCCAAAACTTGACACGTGTGTGCACCCAGAGGCGAGTTCATGCCCAGTGACACATGCAAATAGGAACGTTCGCAGTGGCGGATTTCGGGATAGGGAGCGCCTGAAAAGGGTTGTGAGATTGATCTGCTGCCATGTATGCATGAGTGAGACCGGGAAACTGCCAAGGGCTCCAATTTGGAGAGACATAAAGTATAAACTCCTCCATACAAGACTCCCAACTACTTCTTCTTCTTCTTCTTCTTCCCTCTCTCTTGCTCGCTCCATCGCCATCTGCTTCACTAAACAGACATCCGTGCCCACACATAGAAAGAAAACCAGCATTTTAGATACAAAAAGAGCAACTATGTGTTTTCTTATTGCTGTCCTTGTGAGAACTTTTATGACCAAAACTTTTATATTAGAAGTGGACGTAGTAACCTTGAAGTAACTCATGGGTTTGTGGATTGTCGTTTTGAAGCCTTGAGTGTGGCATTTTGGCCGTCGCCATCTTGTTTTTATGCTACCATAATTAAGGTTAGAGCTATTAACGAGACCAAACATGTTCCAATTAACTTCCATGAAGTGAAAACACACTGTAAAAGAGTTAAAGATGTTAGACGAAAACATGAACAACTCCGAGACCAGACAATGCCGTGGTAGCAACCTCACAAGGTAGCTCCGCCCCTAAAGCATCCCCTGCTTTATGGTCTGTTTGACTCTAAATGGAGCATCATTTACTAAATGAACATCATGCTGTATTGAAGAAGACTTGGAACTAGAGATTGAGACCATAAACTCATGTTTACAATGTTTACTGAGGGAATAAATCAAGAGAGAAGTAGAGTCATTTTCTCATAGACTTCTATACAACCAGAGGACATTATAAAGAATGCAAGTTTAATGCGCTTCTGCATTGGCTTCAATTTTCAGACCCGCCAGTTTCTGACTCATTTCATCTTATTTAACTTTGTACGGTCCTCATAAGTGCAGCAGTACACTGTAAAGACATGTGTATGTGTGTGTTAATGTGTGTTTGTGTGTACACTGCTTATAGGAGCATAGGATGACATTCATTGCTGTAAAAGCTGCTTATGCCCTTTAAATAGAGTGTTTTATGTTCACCGTGGCAGGGTCAGAGCACACAGAATTATGGGCTGTATAGCTACAACATGTCATCCGTGTGTGTGTGTGTGTGTGTGGAAGGGAAGGAAACAGGGTTGTGGATGGCATTAATATTTGCCCAATTGACGATGCTGTTCACGATGATGGATTGTAGAGGCGGACTGAGGGGAAAGTCTGGCAGCGAGCGCTGAAAAAAAAAAAAGAGACGAGTAGAGAGGGAGAGAGTTGCATAATTGGATTCAGGAACGTCTTCTGTCTGCACCTCGCTGTTTGCTCGTCCATCTGCCGGGGCTGCGTCCAATCAGCCGCGTCCTCAGCTCGGCCGCGCGTCCAATCAAAGGGTCCGTCTGGACATGCAGTCGTAAAAAAAAGAGAGACCAGATAGCCAGGCTGTAATCATATAGGTGTTTAGGGGGTTGGCTTCCAGTCACACACACACACACACACACACACACACACACACACACACACACACACACACACACACACACACACACACACACACACACACACACACACACACTCAACACTGAAAAGTGAGCAAAGCCTGGACGGACTGTCTGTGATTGCCCATCAGGAAATGATGCCGTGATGCAGTCTTTACATTTCAGACTGAGCTCTTTCTTCTCTGGTTTCCTCTCTCTGCAGCCCATTCAGGGTTTTATGGTAAAATGACCCGGTGTTATTGGGGGAGCTTTTGTTGTGGGACGCTGCTTTACAGAGTCGTAACAAGCTGGAGGAACAAAATCTGTTTCATCTTCATGTCCATCTTGAAGTTCTTTAGGCGTATTGATTAAACCATACAGTAAATACTTTATCCTCTTGTCATGTTTTTTTAAAGGCTCTGTTAAAAAGATTCCTTTTTGCTCTATGACTGATTCAAATTGCTGAACCATATGGATCATTTTTGAATGTTTGAACTTCAGTTTGAGCCATGTGCCTTAAAGTACATTAAAAGGTCTGCAATTAAGGGCTAGTTGTATTTTAAGACGCTACAACAGTATATGTTTGAAAAGGTTCAATAAGAATAAGTTATGATTAGTATAATAATCCTAGGATTTCGTTATTTTCCAGTAGCAATCATTTTTATGATTTAAAAATAATGACCAAACCAAATGCTAATAATGCTGGATTGCATTTGGAGAAGTAAAATAACAACAAAAAAGAACCAAAAAGAAAGATACACTTTTGTACAAAGTAAAAAGAAAAAAAAAACATTTTATCTGTTGGAAAATTATCCTTTTAATATTTTTGTCTAAACAATGGAGGAAATGAATGTGTATAATGTAAAAGGTGTAACTTTCTTCACCCACATGTCTCAGAAATCTGTAGTTCCCCTCAGCTCTACAGAACACTTCAAAGTTTTCCTGCTCATTGTTTTGGTTCAGGCCCACAGATCTAATCAGTGTTTCCAGTGCAGCAGGAAGCCAAACAAAAATCATAAACCAACTTTACAACCTGGTCTCCTAAAAAGACCTTCCCAACGTCATGTTTCAAGGGAAACCCTTTTTTCTACTGGATTATGTTTTTTTTTTTCACGTATCACAAATGTTTTTCTAATCAATATCTTGGATGTCCATGTAGAGAGGAGATCTTGATGGATAGATGTGTCAAGCAAACACAGGACCTTCACCCTGGAGTCCTTTGTTTGTGTCCCGTGTGAACCACAAGTCCAAGTTGACTAATTCTAATTTCCCTCTGAAACTTTAATAATAAATGAACCTGCTTATATGAATATTTTACTTAACCCAACCAAGTAGATTTGTAGCATAAACTTGTAGCATTTTTGAATTGGGTTAATTTACAACGTCAATCATTTGTTTAAAACACATATTGTATTTGAGAATGCAGAGTATATTGTTTGGGAACGTTATTTTTAAGACACAAGGTTGCACCAAACAGCAGTAAGACAAAGTTAGCGGCTAGCTACGTAACATACAGTAGTGGAGAATTAAGCAGCTAAAGAGCTAAAGATATTCTCCTCAAGAGATGGTTGAGAGCCAAACGGAGCTAAAAGCAGAGCGAATACAGAAACAAAACTTGGAAATAAATGCCAATGTTCCTTTGCTGCTGGATGTGTAAATAGGCGACTGTATGCTAACCGACTACATCAACTTTATGAGGTGATAATATGTCAATGTTTTCTTTACAACTGCTGCCACCAAGTGACCCCAAAAAATAAAGTAATGCATGTTTAAGTTCAGCAATACAACATGCTTAAGTGTTTCTATATCTTCTACAATAAAGACATTTGTTATGTTTGTTTATTCTTTACCTCCCAGATTGTAGTGAACTACTAATGAAATACAGCGACAGAGTGAGTCAGAGTAAAAAGAAACTGCAGCGGAGGAAGCATGATGACAGCGCAAATGAGAAGAGAAGGGAAGAGGTGAGTGTAATAGATTAATAATGTGGCTGGTGGCCCTCAGGCAGAGAGAGGGAATGAAGAGAAAGAGACAAAACCCAGACGGATAAAGAGGCGGGAAGAGAGGTGATGAGAAAAAAAAAGAGGAGCGCAAAACAAAGCAAAGGGGGGGTGGAAACAGAGAAAAGCGTTTCCATCATTTCCCTCTCGTTCACGCTCCATCGCAGGCCTCCGACAGGGTGACTCGGCGACGGCGGCGCTGAAAAACACCCCCACTCCCACAATCAATGGGGAAAAAAAGGGAAACAGCCCTGCCAATTTGTTACCTGACTCGCCGCGGCAACTCGTAGCCCCTGCTTTACTGCTCGCTGCAAACTGCCTTTTAACGAGCCCGCCGGGTGATGAAGTGAGAAGTGTGTGTGTGTGTGTGTGTGTGTGTGTGTGTGTGTGTGTGTGTGTGTGTGTGTGTGTGTGTGTGTGTGTGTGTGTGTGTGTGTGTGTGGGTCCATGTGTGGTGGGACTAAGTGTGAGCGCATGTGCATCTGGTTCTGCTTGCTTTTTTTTAATCAGACACAAGTGGAATACACAGCGTATAGGGGAGTTGGTCATGTGCATAAATGTGTGTGTGTGTGTGTGTGTGTGTGTGTGTGTGTGTGTGTGTGTGTGTGTGTGTGTGTGTGTGTGTGTGTGTGTGCTTCTTGTCTTGTTTCCCTCTAATTGCCCGGGCTTGCCTCAAAGGGATCTGATAGTTGACCCTGTTGGCCCGTTTAATGTTGCTGATCCTTTTACACTTCCTGGAGCTGCTACAGTAACCCATTGAAGTTTATCCCACGCTCACACATGAACACACGCACACACTTAAGAATCCCACTTATTCTTGATAAGAAAGAAAATTCCACAGCGGGTTCTGAGATGCTTATCTGCACTTCAAATGAAAAGCTTGTACTTGTAGGAGGGCCATTTGGGGTGATGAGCAGATAAGCGAGAGGTGGAACTAAGAAGAAAAGGAGGACCGTGAGGAGGAGGTGGAGGAGGAACAGAGGGAGGAGGGCAGCAAACTCTCCAATCTTCCACATTACTCACGAGTGAAATATGCGTTGGCCGGAGCGAGATAGGTAGGGGAGCTAACGAGGCGGATCACAGACCAGTGCCAACACTCTGCCTTTTAGAGCGGATGAAATGAAATTACTCCCCTCTCTCTTTTCTTTGCCCTTTTTTCTTCCGTCTTTAACAGCGCTCGTATAGCGAGAAGATAAACTTCGGCAATGACGCGACACACACTAGACAAGTATTTTGTATTTCGATCTCTCTCTCGCTCCAAGGCAGTAAAGCTGAGATGAAGGTTTGTTCTTTCTTTCTCTTTTTTGTGTGTTGCTGCTGGCAGTGTTGCTGCTGGCAGCTCAGATTTGAGTCGTCTTGCCAAGATGTTAGACGGTGATTTGATGTCTTTTGAGGACGGCTACAGCAGTTTATTTTGTTTCCAGGTATGAAATGAATACCGCACAACCCACAAGTTCTTTTTTCATGTCATTGTCAAAAAATCCCCTTTGACTTTAAACAATTACACATTTTTTAAAGATTTTGATCGCGTTCAATACCACTCTTATGTTTGTGGAGTATATATGAAGCTGCAGCCGGCTAGCTTAGCATGAAGGCTGAAAACAGAACCTCAAACCACAAAGACCAAAAAAACGGACTATATAAATCTGTGCAATACAAAAATATGTGCAATCCACTGTGGAATACAATAATTATACAATAATTATTCTGTCTGTACATATGATATTTTTAAGTTATTGTGGATTTTTAACTTTTTTACCTTATTTAATATTCTCTGTGTGATTACTTATTTATAATACTTGTTTTTACTTAAGTCTCTTGTTTGCACTATCCTCTATGCTGCTGTAATCCTGCAAATGTTCCCGCTGCGGGACTAAATAAGGATTATCTTGTCTTATCTTATCTTATAACTTTCCCAAAATGTTGTATTTCTCCTCGAAGTCAAAGTGAATCTATTGCCTTTTATTGCCGAAGTTGGATTGACAGCTTTCTCACGACGGCACAGACATGTTAGCTCTAGTTTCAGAGCATGAAACACAAATTTCCACAGATACCCACACCCCTACAGACATGCCGGGCATAATTACACATGTGCTCCATTGTTCCGACCAGATGCTGAAAACCACAAAAACACAACCCTTTCTTTTCAAGCAAACACATTTCCTGTAAATTGAGCTGCAATTAGTGCCAAGAAAACAAACAAGTGCTTATCGAGTATTAGGACTGTTTTATTCATTTTCCTGGTCTTCTTTTGCTTTTCTTCCCGTTCTCTTTGGACTCCTATAAAATGTTATATATGTCTCCCGTCACATCCTGTTGGCTCCAGATATTTAACCGACTGCTGACGGAGAATATGTCTCTGAACAGAGCTCGGTGAGAGGTCAGCTCCAATAACTGCAGGGGAAAGAAATGAATAAAGCAGCAGGGCCCATGAAGAAACAGAGCGGCCTGTTATTGGGCTTTGTGGCTTTAGCTGTCCACCGTTTTACCATTTAACAAAGAAACAATTTCTTTTTTCTAAAAGGCCGACTCAAAATCCTCTTGACATTTTTGGCCCGCAACTTTCCGAGAACTCGATTCTGCCGATTGGACATCTGTTCATCGATGCTGCAGATCTGTGTAATGTGTTTGGGCTCGGAGGAGACTGTGTATGGTATCAGGCTCCTCTCCGAGTGGACTTGATTGAAGTGAAGCTGAGCGAGTTGGCCCCCGCGTTCTGGTCCTGGAACCCGCTTTTCCACTGGCGTGCTTGTGGCTCCGAGTGGCTGGTAAGTAGTGATTACTGGACTTGGCCTGAGCAGCAGCCGTAGTAGAGTGAAATGTGGCAATGTGGCCCGGGAGAACCCACACTTAATGACATCAGGAAACGCCGCCCAGGTTCACCCACAGCGCAGCGTCTGGAGTGTGTGTGTGTGTGAGAGAAAGTGGGGGGAAAGTGGCTGAAAATAGGGTACAAGGAAGCAACCATGTGTGTCTGCACATATTGTGACTATGATGATGTTTGACTGTGTTTAATAAAGTATAGTGTATCTATGTTTGAGCAAGGTCAAGAATATATTTTACTACAAAAAGACACATTTTGTATTTTCTGAACACATAACATCTGCATAGTGTGTCTTCAAATGTGTCATTATCATAAAGGTCTTTTTTTTATAGTTTTGGCCATCATTTCTATCAGTTAGCATTACGTTTTGCTCAATAAAGTAATTGCTGAGGCGACATCTCTACAAAGGAGTTCACTGGGCATGAAAGAAGCAGACAGATGGTTAGACACAATGCAAACAAGCCAAAAATGTATCAATTAGCATAATTAGATAATTTTATATATACACATATGAAACGTTGAGATAATTCCTCGTTGCACAGGAAATCTGTTTGTGCGCACATCCAGGGTTAATAAGGTAGGTCAAATTCATAAACTTTCAAAATAAGATGCATAAAGGGTACTTTGTGGAGTTTTCTTTGGAGTCTGTAAATAAAAAGTGGTCGTAGTAATCGTGACATCATCCATTGATTTGAGGACTCCCTTTTTGAAGCCTAGAATTTGGCCGTCGCCATCTTGGACTACGACCGGCGCCATCTTTGTTTATGCAACCAGTGAACAGAAGTGACCATATTTGGTATGCAGAGGAGCGATGTAGAAACTCGGTACACAGCTCTGGTAGCGGCAGCAACCTGTCAATCACAGAAAGCCTGCTCTAAAGCATCCCCTGCTTTATGGTCTATTTGACTCTAAATGGAGCATCATTTACTAAATGAACATCATGCTGTATTGAAGAAGACTTGAAACTAGAGATTGAGACCATAAACTCATGTTTACAATGTTTACTGAGGGAATAAATCAAGAGAGAAGTAGAGTCATTTTCTCATAGACTTCTATACAACCAGAGGAGTCTCCCCCTGCTGGCCAGTAGAGAGAATGCAAGTTTAAGGCACTTCTGCATTGACTTCACTCCTGCCCAATAGAGTTTTATTGTACACAAACACAGTCATGACGGCATTCAGTGTTTCCCATCAATAAGTATTATGTGTGTCTTTGAGGCTTAAAAAAACATTGCATTTGCACACATGCATTTCCTTTGCAAGTCAGATTTATTTAATATTTGAAATGTTGTTTTGTTGCATAATCGCTGGCCTGCTTCTTCTTCCTCGGCTTTGAGGGCACAATGCTCTGCTACGTTAAATAAATGTTCCCGCCACCAACTGTCAATCAGTGGAATATCAATAAAGCAATAATGTGTATTGCATCGCCTGTGTGCTGAGATGCTTTCTCTCCTGCGTGCACGATTGAAGCAAAACGAGGACTCGCTCATAATTAGTGGTCAAACACTCCACAGGGGAGCTTTAACAGCCTGGTTTAATATGAATATGACCAATATCTCAGCGTGTGGAATGTACAGAGCACTTAAATCAGCGTATGTGTATTGGATACACTTGTGCACAAAAAGGTATCTGAAAAACCAGGTGCCAAGCAGCTGGCATGAAGTGTGATGTTAAGCGCCGGTGTAGCCACAGTGTTTGTGTGGATTACACACCATGCAAACCGAAACCAGTGTGTGTTTGAGATGTGGGCATGTCTGTCATTCCCTCCTTACCACTTTGTTCCACGAAGCCTGTCTGGCTTTTTAATGAACGGAAAGAAACACTTAAAAAGCGATATGAGCAAGCAATTACCATTAACGAAATATAATCCTAATGGTTTTTGGCTTCATTAAACTTCGCAGACAAGTATTTTATGGTGTTCATTTCTGACAGTTTTTTGCAGATTTTTCCACCCTTACTGATTGTTTTTTTATTTTAGCCCGTGTCTACTTGCCACAGTTGTTCTGACGGCATGAATCCAAAGAAGGGCCTTGGGTAAGCATTATCTGTATTGCTATAAAGCAGATGCACCGCCAGCAAAAAACCCAAGAGCCGATCGAGGGGAGAGAATGAATGAAGGGGGACAGAGCGTCCTCCCTCCCTCCCTCCATCTTTCCTCCACCTGTCTCACAGCATCTATCGGAGCCTCAGGGAGGAGGAGGAGGAGGAGTGCTTTCTTTTCTTTTCCTGCGGAGAGGAAAACGGGATCGATATCTCTAGTAATCATCTTCTCCACGTTGACATTTCTCCGCCGCTCCTCGTAGGCCGTTTAAGCGTCGGACGAATAAAGCTGTCACGGCTCATTCCTCCCCTCGTCCTCTAAAAACCTCCGCATCCCTGGAAGCCATGCAGCCCTCGTTCCCCCTCCATCATCCGGCCCCGCGCCATTGGCTAGGCGGGGGGCTCAGACGGTGACTAATGGTGGTCTGCCATTGGCCGAGGCTGACGTGAGGGCTGATGGATTGCCCCCCTTGATTGGCCCCGGCTAATTAGAGACCTTTAGAGACAGGCTGATGGATGTGTTAGCGCCGCCCAGTTTCCCTCCCTTCCGCCCTTTTTTCTTTTTTTCCCCGAGCTGCTCTAAGTGATTTGTTTCAGGATGTTTCCTGCTTGTGTTAGCCACTAATTAAAAGTACCTAATCAAATGATCAGCATTGGCCTGTCTGGGGGTAAATCGTACCAGAGTATCTTTGCTTTTCAGGCTCTTCGAAGCAACAAAACAACATCAAACATTAATTGGATTACATTACGATTGAGTGCTTTTTTGGGTGGCCGTTGTCTGCCCTCTCTGTGGTCTCTGAGGTTCTATCTGTTAGATCCACAAGCTTTTTATTACATTAAAGCGTGGTCCAATCTGTAACTTATAATTATGTATGCATGAGGAATTATAAGATTGTGTCTAATATCTTTGTGGTTTTGAGACTTTGTTGGTCAGATAATTCACTTCCCAAATTGCAAGAAATGTAATAAAGTTCTCTTTTATTGATTAAAATAAGAGATGACATAAAAGTTGTTTATCAATATCAGAATCTGCAGATTTATATTTTCTACAGCACAACCGAAAGCTCTGGTTTTCTGTAATAATCCATAATCATAAACCTCCATTTGGATCGTATTACGTAACTTTAACTTGCTACCTTAAAATGAAATTTATCTCACATTCCTACATTTCATAATTTGCTGTCAATTCTGAAGTAGTCACTTAGTTACTACTGATAATAAAAACAATTCTCATTAACAAACATTAACACAAGCTAGCATTGGAAAAAGCATGAAAAAAATGTTGATTTCACCAAGATCCAACTTGAATTAAACAAAAATGACTGCTTAGTTTCCACTTTCTAATATTGTCTTCAATAAAATCATCAATTTTATCATTTGATAATCTTCTGACCTCCTTTAACCTCCCTACACAAATCAGTGAGGGGACACAGTGAGTGTCTTTAAGTGTCATGTTAAGGAAGTTGGTATTGAATGATTGGTCCGATTCTTTGTCTGATCTAAATCAGGAGACATATCTAACTTTAGACAGATTTTTTTAATCAGCCTATGAAACATAAGCTTTTTTTGGAGAATTTTAACTCCTCCAGTGCTGTTAATAACCCTGAATTCCCAAAAATGCAGAGGCCGTGACCTCAGGGTCGCCAATGTTACGGCCATGGCAGCATGTGAACGACCGAGTTTTTAACCAACCAAAAGTCTGCTTGAATCGTATAATTCTGAGGTCACAGCTCGTTCATGGGAAATCCTTTTTCTCCAGCATACCAACCGTGATGAAAAGTAGAGTCTCGTTTTTATCTTCAGGCCAACGCTCTGCTCTTCTGTCTTGACAGGTTTTCCTTAAAGTTGACAATTGAAGAGTAACGGATTAGATTCCTTTCAAACCGATCATATTTAAACTGCGTTGCGGTAGCATAAGATTCAATATAAGCAATGGAGTTTTTTAGATATGAATTATTAAATTACGACATTCGACGTTTGTCATCTTTTCTGACTGTAGCCGGCCTCTATTGCTTTTTATGTCCACATGCTTAGACAATTAGCCGCGGGGTTTAGCATGCGCATCTAAAGAGTCAAACCATAGTTTGTGGACTCTAATTGAAAACAGAGTGTTTTCCCTCAATACGATTTGGTTATTAGCAGATCATAAAGCCCTGATGACATAATGTGGTTAGCCTGGTCGCTCTCTGGTTTACCAATCTCTCTCTCTCTCTCGTTTTCTCCTCTGTTCGCCCTCCCTCGCTCTTTTGGTCGGAGCAGTGAGCGGTTGCATTCCTGAGCCGCCCGTTGCAATAACAGCACAGCGCTTTAAGCAAACTCTCCTCACCGCAAAACTCCCTCCTCCTCCTCCTCCTCCTCCTCCTCCTCCTCGGCCTCACAGTGCCTCCCCCCCCTCTCCATCCTCAAATGCTCATTCCATCATCTCATCTCATCAGATCTGCGGGCAATTTTTTTATTATAACCCAATCATAAAGAAGCAGCGTCGGCGAGGCTCCAAAAACGCTAATGTTTCCAACACACTGATAACAAAGAAAGAGAGAAGTTATAGGCAAGTGTAATATTTTTCTTCCTTTCCTTTCCTTCTCTCCCTCTTTCCTTACCTCCCTTGCCCACGAGAGGAGCTCCACCCAAGCTACTTCACCAGAACAGAAAAGAATGAGGGAAAAGACGAGAGAGGGGAAAATGCTTAGTGCCCAGACCATGAAAGAGAGCCTGTGGAGTATTAAGAAAAAAAGAAGAAAAACACTCCATGTCAGGAGGATGGAGGAGCCGGGGTCACACACACACACACACACACACACACACACACACACACACACACACACACACACACACACACACACAACACACCAAAGCACACACTCTTTGCTGTACTAGAAATGAGAGGGGCCCCCACCGTTTCGCGTGCAGAGTGGTGGAGAGCTGGGTATCTCTTCAAAGACCCCTGCAGCTTTCCCAGAAGACATCATCCGCGTGTCTAACTCCCTCCAGACCTGCAAATACTGCCGCTGTGTGTGTGTGTGTGTGTGTGTGTGTGTGTGTGTGTGTGTGTCGGTATTTGTGTGCACACACACTTCAATGGTGTGATTAAGCTCCCAAAATTGGGGACAAATTGCTCTCAGGTGCAGATACTTTGGGATAAGATGATTTTTCTTCACTCCCCTCCTCCTCCCAGACAGCTCATACCCTCTCTCGTCATGTCTCTCTCTTTTTCCCAGCCTCCCCCCACACACTCTCATATCCTTTTACGTCCTTACCCCGTGCCCCTCTTTTCATTCCATTGGAAAGACTCTCCACTTTAGGACGAGCTCGGGGCAGGGAAATGGCTCGGTGTGTCTCTATAAGTATAGAATAGATTACTTCCAACTGGGGCTCGGAGAGGAACTCCTCTTCACCGATATCAAAGCCCGGTCGCTTCTTTTGTGGGGAGACAGAGTGGAGGAGCTTTTCTTCCTCCCCCTTTCTCTCTCTCTCTCTCTCTCTCCCTCTCTCGCTGACATAAGAGCTCCTTTATCCACCGAGTGTGTGGAATGTGTGTGTGTGTGTGTGTTCGTCTATAGGTTTAGTGGATTATTCTTAAAGTGGTGCTTATGAGGCATTAAAAGCACATTGTGAGTGCAGGGCAATTATAATCAGAGCATGATATAACAAAACATAATGTGCAGTGGAAATGAGAGATTTGAAAGTAGCATTGGTCAACAGGAAACTTTATCCACCATTCCGGTAAAAGTTAACAGACACTGAGTGATTAGTAATTGCTGTCTAATGTGGTTTTCAATTATTTCTCTACCCTCTGAGCAGTATATTTCTACATTATATTATTCATAAACTGCCTCTTCCACACAGTATTATATGGTCTGTGTTTCGTGACCAACTCCGTTTGGTCTTCTGTTCATCACACGCCAGTGGAGACCAGTGTTGGGCAAATTACTTTTAACATTTAATTAATTACATATTACATATGGCTCATTAAAATAGCAATTCCATTACTTTATTAATTACTTAACGGCTGATTTAATAAGCTACATTACTTGACTGTAGTTACTTAGCACAGCTCCGTCAAGCGTGCCTTTTAAAGAACTCCAATGAAGCATCATTTAACTTGTAGGAATGGAAATCGAGACATTACAGTTTAACAACTGGATATCAACAGCTAGCTTAACATTAGCAGATGGTGTCTGTACTCAGCTTTCCAAAATCCCAGTCCATGCAGTGAAGCTGCTGGGTTTCCACATCTTCGAACTTTGTTACTTGCCAGTGGCTAATGTTAGCAAGCTAGCTATAGTTACACAAGATATAAATATGAGTAATTGCTGAACTAACTCATCCTGGATCACTCTCTCCAACAGAGAACAATGCCAATGCAGATGTGCTGTAAACTTGCATTCTTTCTTCTGGCCATACAGGTGTGACTTTTCTGGTTTCAAAAAGAGGTCTGGTTGTATAGAAGTCTATGAGAAAATGACTCTACTTCTCTCTTGATTTATTCCCTCAGTAAACATTGTAAACATGAGTTTATGGTCTCAATCTCTAGTTTCAAGTCTTCTTCAATACAGCATGATGTTCATTTAGTAAATGATGCTCCATTTAGAGTCATACAGCAATGTATGCTTTAGATCAGGGGTGTCCAAACTGCGGCCCGCGGTCCATTTTTAATTGGCCCGCTACAAATTCTAAAAACATAATGGAATATGGCCCACACATGAAACTTGCACTTAATGCTGCGTTCACACCAAAAGCGAAGTGAATATTTAGCGCGTCTAGTTTACATGTAAAGTCAATGCACAGACGCGAATATTCGCGAGTAGATGCGGCGGGACACTGTGTCGCGACAGCCAATCAGCGTTGAGCTTCTCCTCCTGTCACTCTGTCATCGATCCGAGCTCCGTTCACAAAACAGGCATTTTAAAAGTGATTTCCTTCTCCTCCTGCAGAGAGAACTAACAAAACATGAATTCTTCAAACCACCATCATTATGTTGTTATTTCAGCGTCCCTTTTTGTACATTTATTGCAATTAAATCACAGTAAAATTGTTTATTTTCGGTTCATACGGCTTCGAATAAATCCACGTTAGTTAATTTGTTAACAACCCCAATAACTTATTTGTATAACTAGCTTAAATATACCCATCCCTTTGCCCCCCTATTCTCCCCCTCTCTGTATACAGGGCTGTGAAGGATCACCATCCTGAGTAAGAAGCAATCTCAGGCTGCTGTTTTGAAAATGAGCTGCCAACCATTTTTATAACAAAATAAATGAAAACCCATTAATGGAAAGTTGTGATGTTTTTTTTCTTTAAGCATATTCAAATATCAAGCATAATTGACCTACATTTGATTGATTTTGTTAACTTTAATACACTAGAGGTGAGGCGATATACCTCACCTCTAGTGAGTGGCCCAGCCTTTCGTATATATTTTTCTATATGTGGCCCTCAGTGAAAAAAGTTTGGCCACCCCTGCTTTAGATGGTCACTTCTGCTCACTGGTTGCAAAAAACAAGATGGCGACGGCCAAAAGGCAGAATGCTGGGCTTCAAAACAGCAGTCCACAAACCAATGGGTGAAATCACTATAAGTACATTCACTTATATATAGAAGAAACTGATACAACTCCTATAAATAAAATGCCCCATAGGACAACAAACTGACTCCAGATTTGTGAAAGTACCTGCAGTGTAGTTACTGAATTTCAAATTATGATTCTTTACACTACCTGTTGCTGAACAAAATGATCACTCTGTGCTGCATCACCCTCAGCACTCTTTACTTCCTGACCATTTGCTATATTTATCAGAAAACTAAATGATTATAGATGGATTTCTGTACTTGTGCAAGCCTGTGTGTGTGTGTGTGCATTTCATTGTAGATGTGCGCTTACATCCTCCCAACCATAACACCAATCTAAGCGATGTCTTTCACCTCAACCCCTTGCACATCTTCTTCTCCTGTGGCTGTTTAGTCACCGGCTGACCTCTGACCCCTTGGTGCTGATTCCCCCCGCAGAGAGGATGATGATGGCTATCGGCTGGCTGCACTGTGTGGTCTGTTACCGGGCAGAACAGACGGTCGTCTTCAAAAAAAAGAGACTCTCTGTCTGCTTACCTCTAACCTCTCTATCTCTGCACTCAGCATCTCTCTGCACTGTTGTCGCTACGCCTCTGTGCTAAGCGATTAGGAGCTATTGAGGAGCTGGAATGGGGATTTTTCAGATACAGACACATTCTGTGTGAGAGAGAAAACATATACATTTCTATACATCCAGGGCATTGTTTGAATATGTGGCTCAAAAGCTTCTAGAGCTTGAAGTCTGAGTTTGATGTATAAGAGCTCCAGGCTTTTTGTGAAATTCAAAATGAAATAGATTTATATTGGTGCAGGGCTTTGCTTGCTGTGTTTCAAATAAACATTGTTGATGTTATGGATTTATTTTTTAAGCTTTCTTTGCACAGACATCGTTTTGTGCTGCAACTGCAACTTCATTTTATCGCGATGTGCTTTTTTTCTGTGTGTGTTCCGAGCAGCCAGGTGTGCCTGGCAGTCCCTCACTTCGGAGGCCAAAAGGTTCAAAGGTCAGATACCTCCCCCTGAATTTTTTCTTCTTCTAAGGAGTCGAGATAAAGGCGCCATCTGATCCTCGAGATGAAAGCGGAGAGGCTCGGCTCATTTCTAAAATGACTTTCTTGTCGTTGCTTCAACTTTTAATTTCCTTAATTGATTTTTCTCTTCCCGCAGAGGTAAGGGTTTGCAGACACAAAACTAATTGATTTCAAATTTTAATCCCTCTTACAGCTGAGCTATCGAGGGGGCCTCCCCGCCATCGATCTCCAATCCACCCAAACTCAATTAATGTTGCTGGAGACCGATGAGAGGAGGAGGAGGAGGAGGAGGAGGAGGAGGAGGAGGAGGAGGAGGAGGAGGACCTCTCTCTCTCTTAGGTTTCATTTTCTCCTCTTCTGCAGATGATGCCTCTCTCCTCTCCTGCATTTGGAAGCACTTTAATCGTGCAGCCGTGATGGATGATGTTGTGAAGCTGCACAGCACATTTTCAGTGATGTTTGTATTTACTTTGTGTCATCTACATTGCTGCTTTATTTGTTTTCGAATACTTTTTTTCCCTTTAGCTTGTTGTCTGAAATATGTGGATGAAAAGAATGCTTGGTTAGACACGGGTACTTTAAAAAGGCAGAAGTAAACCCGCCTGGAGCTCTTTAGAAAAGAAAGTTCTGTCAGAGAGAGCCTTAAAACGTCATAGCAACAGCCTTGACGACACATTGAGTGATTGACACGCATACATATATATCAGATTTGAATTAAGACGTGTGGTGCATTGCATATGTTTTTATATTGGTTTAGGTTATAATGAGTCGGACAGAACATGATAAACGTCAAGTGCTAAAACAAGTATATTATTTTTTTTATTGGGGAAAACGGGGAGAATTTGGTATCAACAGATATTTATTGGGATTTGGGATATCCACATTGTAACAGGGACTATATTGAACAAACCACAATGTCTGGTCACCTTATGCTTATCTCTAATCATGCTGATATTTCAGAAAGTATGGCTTCACTTTTAACACGTTTGTCTGGGGTAGCTGAAGTGTAAACGTCCCAATGACAACATAAGAACAGAACAGAGCTGCTAGCGTTAGCCTTTACTCTGTTTGCGTCCAGTACCAGTTTCTACATAATGGGAAAATATGAAAAAGTTTTTTTTCTTTACTTAACCTGTAACCTCACAGACTAATGTAACCTTGGTAGTAAATTACTTACACATGGAGAAAGCTCAAGATGCCTGTCAAACCTAGTTACAGTTGCTAAGCTATGATTGGACAATAGCTGTTTTTCGGGGACGGGTTTAGCAACCAATTCATCTCTTTTTGTACTTTGTTCTCTCATCCTTCTGGGATTTCAATGGAAAGAGCATATTAATAAAGACGGAGGATGGATAAAGTCTGATAAATCAAACAGATTATGAGCCATCGTGATTTAATCTCACAAAAACTGCTTTAAAGTGGTGAATGAATTTGTTTTTTTAACGATTATAGCACCAATAATACCATTTTAAATCTTTCTGAATGTTCTGACAAGGGATCAAGCCTTGAGACAAGCATTGCATTTTCTTGGATTACTCTTGGTGCCTCTGTTTCTCTTCCTCTGTTGTCTTAGTGTCCATGTAAACATTATTCTGTTAACCTTTAATCTCTAGAAGACAAAGTAGAAAAAGTGGAAAGGGTTTCTGGATATTGTTTCAAAGCAATTGAAGTGTAAAACCATGCCAGAATATAAAATCCCCAAAGTTGAAATCTGCTGTCAGTTTGACCTAAATTGCTCTTTGCAATCTGTTCTTGATTTCACAAACTGTATCACGTATGTTGTATCCCTCCGAGGCACCGTAAACATGTGAATAAATATCCTGTAACAGATTTGACGAATGTTTTCAAATGCCATTCCGCCTCTGGACGTTCTCTCTTCACTTCGCACTTGAACATGATCTTTTTACTTTTTTCTTGAAACCAACTTTCTCATTATGTTGTGTTTTTTAGCAGGGCTTAATTTTATAGCTGTCTGAATGCTTTTGAACGTCCTTGTGGACCTTGGCTGCCTCTGAGTAAAGTGAAATTAAACTAGCCCTCTCTTGCACTTCCACATAAACTTCAAAGGCCCCCAAACTTTGGCTTTGGAAAGGCAGCGAAATGAATTGTTAAAAATATCCTCCCGCAGTAGTTTATGATGAACACTACGTGTGTTTGTGTGTGTGTGTGTGTGTGTGTGTGTGTGTGTGTGTGTGTGTGTGTGTGTGTGTGTGTGTGTGTGTGTGTGTGTGTGTGTGTGTGTGTGTGTGTGTGTGTGTGTGTGTGTGTGAGTGTGTTTTCGGTGGATGGGGCTGACATCAGAGCCTGGGGAGAAGATTTATGAGTGTGTGAATTAGGGTGTGATTATGGCCCAGATTTAGTTGTGTGTAAGGGAGACATGGCAGATCCCTATACGAGAGCCTCGGGTCAACCTGACCAGACGGATCTCGATTTGCTCTTATACACAATGTGCACAAAGACACACCATGAGATAAACTGCATTAATCTAATCTGATACCGCAAACATATTAAAATGACTCGCAGTAAATTTCCAAACTGATACTGTGAACCTAATCTAGTTATTTTTCCCCATGAAAACATATTAAAACTTAATAAAGTGACACATATTAACAGCTTTTATCCTGGGTTAAAAATCTCACAATAGAGCAACTCCATCACATCTCTAAAAAATGTTCGAGCAAATTTCCAAACAGCCTGTTTTTTGGGATAAACTGACCACATGTTGAGAATCTTAGTGGTTACTTTCCCCCTTGAAAATATATTAAATAACACATTCTCACACTTCTTCTCACATGTGTTATTTTTGGACGGATTAAAGAGCTTTTAAGATTTTTAATGAATAGATTTTTTAAATTTCTTTCTCATCTTAGACTCAACAAACTGCACATTCATCTGGGCCTCCACACATTATAAGCACAACCTTCAGTTTTGAAAGAGAAATCATGCAATATGTATTTATGATTTTACCTCTAACCTTCTGTTTCCACTTTTTAAGAAGATTACATTCTTCAGATTTTCTTTTTTTGAAGGTAGGATTTAAATGCTAATCATGTTTTACTATTTCATTTATTCAGGTACACAGTTAAAAAATATATTATTATGCCAATTGAACTAATATGTTCAAGGAGCATAAATATTTATGAATATCAATCGTTTTGTTAGAAAAATAGATATTAATTGCAGTGTTGCATTACATCCTTAATCAGTGCCTTGAAATAAGAATCCTGATTAATTATTAAATTGAATAATTCAACCACAATGAAAGATTTAAGATTGCAGCTTTACTTGTTTTAAAGAAAAACAACGAAGTAAATATTACAAAAAATACGCCCTCCTGTGTTTACAGAGAAGTACCTACATAGGCCTCGTAGATCTGCACAGCTTGTCTGTGTGTGTGAGATGCAGATCAGTAGTGGTCAGAACCAAAACAATCGAAACATTTGCACTTTTGAAACAAAAATTCTTCCTCTAGACAAGCTGATGGAAGTTAAAAATGTGGTTTGAAGCATCGGTGTACCTTTTTTCTTAACAGGATATAACATTAATCGAGGTGAAGAGCTTCTTGTTGGAGGGTTTATGCGAGCAGCAACATAAGTCTTAAAAGCCAAACGGCACGGGCTGAGCCTTAATTGTTTTAATCCCTCATCAGGTAGGCTGCTAGCCATTCTATACATGTGTGTACTTCTCACTTAGTGCAACCTAATAAGAACAAAAAAAATAAACTAAAACATTAGTTATTTTTTACTTTTTTGGACAATTCATTCAAGACTGCTTATGTCTACCAAGGTACAAAAGGGCAGACTGCCTTTAATCCAAGTTATTTTACACTCTGAAGTTTAAAATGACCAATATACATCGCGGTCTGGCACACTCTTCTTTATTGCACAAAATTTTGATTTTGTCCAGTATGTTGGCATTAAATATATGGCTATAACATTTCCCTGCTTGTTTACATTAGTGTGCTGCCAAACAGTGTCCAGAATATTTTTCTTAATAATACCCAGTTGACCTTTTCCCCGATACAGTGTGCATGGTTACAGTGTTTAGTCGTTTCATAACTGCCACAACTTAATAACCGTTCAGGATCCAAAGCTTTCCATTCCCATAGTGTATTATTTTTCATTATGCTTCCAATAGCCCTCCACTTATGGCTCCCTTTCTTCAATGTAATACTGTTAAGGACTCCTACTTCTGGAATGGTTCTTGGTCTCTTTGACATGTTCCAAATTATTCTGGGTGCCTGCCAAGTTGGTGATCGCCATCCTTCTCCTCAGTTTCTTTTGGCGATGGGATCGACGGAGTTGATGGATTTGAGCTGGGATTGGGAACGACAGGGCCATTTTAGCTCACCGTAAAAAAGTGCTGTCTCCACGAGTATCCCTGTCCTGAAGGGCTGACGGCACTCCAAAGATATGAGATGAAGAATGACAACAGTAAAAGGTACGTGCGCTTTCGCTGCATGTGTGAAACTATTGTCTGGATTCAGTCAAATCATGAACAGGCATGCATGTGTTCACAGTTCTTTCTCCATCAAAACGTACACCTTCCAGTCAGCCACCGTTCACACGCTGATCCTGATTGCAGGTCCCATTATAATTTAAGAGGATACCACTCATATGGAAGCCATCAAAACATGGCAGGACAGAACAATTGGCTCCAACAACGGGGGTGACGTTGATGGGTTTATCATGAATCCAAAATTGGGAGAAAGTTGGCGTAAAAAAAAAAAATCAGTCAAACTGGATTCCAAACTTTAAAAAGGATGTATTTTTTTCCCCCTGGCTGTATGTTGGAGAGGGAAGTGTAACTGAAGCTGTGGCTGCAGGCCGACATGGGCACACAGGGAACGTATATGTTCTCTCCGGCTCCGACGCCCTGTTGACAGAACTCCTGGGATCCAAAAACAAGAAACCCAAAAGGTCCAGGCTGGAATAACTGTTGGTATTGCCCAAGAATGATGATGGACCTCGGCCGAGTAGACTGCAACTCTCCTCTGATGACGATACTGGGCGTTCACAGTCACAGTCAAGAGACTTTATATAAATAAGACTCCCTCACTCATTAAGGTCCAGATTTTATGTAGTATTCTTGGACACAGTTGGATACAGTGTTTACGTGAAATGCTTGATCTTCCACATGAAAGATAACAAAATGCATGTTACGATGCAATTCAATAGAGAATAGTGATTCAAACAGGCTCTCTTTGGCCAGTTTGCCTCAGAATGTATTTTCTAACTCATTATATGCCAATTTACTGTTTATATAACTTCCATTGCTGTTTTTGGCTTGGAATATTGTATCTACATTTGTCTGTTTATGTCTGTTTGTATGTTTCCTTATTGGAGCCCATAAAGAGGAGGGATGCAAGATTAATAGTGCATGTTAACTTTATCGTATAAATAAAACAGAAGTTACTTAATAAACACGCAAAACTCTATTGAATGTAGTTTGGAAAAAAATTAGAAGACTGTCTCCCCTCTCATATCTGCAGGTTTAATATAACAGCCAGAAGACGTTTAGCTTAGCTTAGCATAAATACTGGAAACGGGGAAAAAACATCATCTGACTCTGTCCTGAAGACGGAGGAGGAAAGTAGCTCCCATGAACTTTGTTACGTTTTCTTTTCAATTTGTTGTTTTTTCGTCTTTTTGTCATTGTAACATGTATGGCATATGACAATATACACTCGTCAACATTGGAAAAGGAAGCATTGGAATTGAGACAATAAGCGCCACACGGCATCATCCTGATCACCCAGCAAGACCATGCCGAGGAGAGCTGGGTTGGATGCTAAGCTAACTCTGCAATAAAGGTTATTCCACTACCCAGCATGCTCCTGGCTGATGGTCTTTCCCAGGTAATTGAGATGGATGGAAGGGAAATATTTGTGTTTTTGTCTTGTCATGTTTTTCTTCTTTTGGCATGAATGAACTAGGCTACAACTGCAACTACATTAAATGAAGCTAAGCTAACCATCTCCTGACTGTTGTGCATACAGCATACAGACATGAGAGTGGTTGTGATCTTCTCAACAAACTGTCAGCAAGAAAGCAAATAAATAGATTTTCCAAAACTACTTCTGGATTCTATCTGTTTTAGAAGCAATTTTGGATAACGTCTTTTAATGTGTCATTTATAACACAGTACATATATCTTAAATTAATATTTATTAGTTGGATTTAAATCCTATACTTCCATAACTAAGTCCCGCTTGTAGATTTGCGTAATAGCTAACAGTACATTTGAATAGTTGTATTGCAAAATTCCTCTGATGGTTGACATATTTCTTTCATCTCATGGTTTTCGCAAACGCGCCTTTTCCAATTATTTAGTGGTGCGGTACGAGCAAAGTCTGTCATCCCAGACTGACCTGAAAATGGCCCTTAGATAATGACAACACCATGGTGATAGGTCTGTGGTTTAAAAAAAGAAAGACGATGGCAATATACTGTGTCCTCGTGAAATCCCCCCCCCCCCCCGATTTGTTTTTAGCTATGATGTGTTGTCTGATTTAGACCAGGCGAGGGAACAGGGGATGGGAAGACATGAGACATGGAGGACGAGTGGAGAGCAGGAGAGGAGAAGAAAAAAGGTCTGGGAAAAAAATATGGGAGCTATCAACACTCACCTCGGCAGGAAAAAAAACCAGAGCCATGATGAAAGCAAAAAGCAGAGAGGAGGGGAGAGAGACTGACAGGCACAGACAGAAAGAGAGTGAAGGTTAAAATGACAGAGAGACAAGCAGGCGGGGGTGTACAGAGAGAAGAGTGGACAGCTGCGATGAACAACAAGTGACTTTAAAAAAGGAGACACTGGGAAAGAGACATCTCTAGATATGGAACCCATGTGGATTCACCCAAGGGACCACCAGCCTACATGGCAACAGATAAGAGAAGGGGGGCAATAACACAGACATCAGGTATGAACAGAGAGAGAGTCTAGGGAGAAAAAAGAAGGAAAGCAAACGACCTGATAGTGCCGTCATGTCTCTGAGAGGGTGGATGGGTGGATGGGTGGGGGGGCTGTAGAGCTGCATGTTTCCCATCGCTGGCTGACAGGCCGGTGGCTCAGCAGTCATTAGTGCTCATCTCTTAAAATGGAGGATTAGACCACAAGGACCACTTCACTGTCCAAACACTGCTGCTGTCTGCACCGCCAGTGCAAAGAAAAACATGCATTCGTAATGAACACACATTGGTTCTGAACATGCATGGTGAGACGTTCTGCCCACCAAAAAATAACCGAAGACGTTTTAGAGAGAAGACTTATGTTGTATATTAATGTTTGGGGTGTGTGATGGGTCCAAGAGAGCTGTTTTCACGGGAAATATGGGTTAGAACAAAGCAGCTGGCGATATGTAGGGTCTCTGTTCATGTTTATAAGTGTGTATGTGTGTGTGTGTTTATAAGTGTGTATGTGTGTGTGTGTGTGTGTGTGTGTGTGTGTGTGTGTGTGTGTGTGTGTGTGTGTGTGTGTGGTCGCCCCTTAATGATTATTATGGTTTAACTCCCATTTCACGGACAGAGTCATTACACCCCAGATTTTTCCATCCTCCTGGCAATGGAAAGGAAAACATATTCCCCTTCTGTCGCTTATTGCCGAGACCCCGTCTCTCGCTCTCACACTCCGAGACAAGAAAACACACACTTGTGCACACCCACACACAAACACACACACACACACACACACACACACACACACACACACACACACACAGGCAACAGATGACGAACCAATATTTGGGTTTGCACAGGTTTCTATATGGAGAGGGGTTGTAGGGTGAGACTCGTGTAGATGAGAACCACTAATCTTAATAAAGACCACGGACACGTATACACAAACACACACATGGCCCGCTGTGAGTTACCACGGAGACCGACCGCGGGATCGGGCCGTGCTGTATTTAGGGACAATCAATCACATTGACAGGCGGCTCCTAGCACCTTGCGGGATATTTGGTTGGGCGGGGTCAAAGAGAAATATAGGGGGTTTCCACTGGAGGGGTAGCAGGGGGGCGTGGGTCACTCATGGCATGTTCATAATCACTGTGACCCTTGACCTTTTGGAGGAAGGCCGCTTTACGAACTGACATTGATCACAGCGTATTGAACAGATCATAAAATGCCTCAAAACTGAGCTCTGGGGTCAGAGTGCACGGTAGGGACGTGTTAAGCTCTGATCCTACCTATGCTGTTTTCGATGTCTGATTGAAAATACAGAGGAGGGCTAAACAGGAGTTTAGATCCCCCCACTACAAATGTTAGCTTAGAGGTCAAAGGTCAAGCTGGAGGAAAGAGAACATTACGGACACCTTACGAGATTGCTCTGAGACTGAGCTCCAGCACATCTGTTGGGTTTATATTACTGGGTGATTCTGACGCTTTATGGGGATCATGATACCCAAAGCTGCTTATAGTGTCTACGTATATTTATTTAATGAAAAGTTAACGAAGAATTAGCGTCAACAACCTTTTCTTTTCATATCTCAGATGAGATGTTGGTCAAGCTAAAAGATCCTTAAAGATCCATGGTAATAAAGGACCTTTTTTTTAGCTTCTAATATTCGTGATGAAAAAACTACAAGAAAAAAGGTCTTTGGTAATAAAGACTATGACAAAATGTACGCTCCGCAGCAGACGGATTAAGAGAGAGACTGTTGGAATTTACCCACAAGGAACAGCGTGGACTTCCATTGGTTATTTCAGGAGCTAAAAGTTTAGTTCTGATTCCTTTGGCAAGTTTTGAACAACTTATTTTTGTTTGCTGCTTTATTATTACACCATACATGCTGCAGAGACATTTCTGCGTGCATGGAAATGATTAAAATGAGGCTATAAGCACTACAACCTCTCTGATCATTCAAAAAATACTATCAAATAATACTGAACATTGTGCTTTTTCAATATCCTGTTGATACAGTAAGGTGATTGGTTCGATATATATAACTGAAATTATGAAAAAGCTGCAACACAGTAACTCATTGAAATACACCTTCTCACATCATACTCCATGTCCCTAAAACTCCTTGTTCATAAAATGTACTTATGATCCGTCAAATGACCGTCGTAGTATTTTACGAGTGCCGATTAAACGCACAAGTAAGCATTATGTGAGCACGAACGGGCCGTAAGACAGATCATTAACATTCCCTCTGATAACCCCCATGATGCACTGCAGGCTGCAGTATGTACGGCATGATGTGAAGTGCTCACTGTGGTATGTCAGAACACAACGGTGCAGCTAATTGACTGTCTTGACTACTCCCCCCCCCCCCCCCCACCACCTCCCCCCCCCTTTTTAGTACGATCACGGGGAAATGGTATTACAGAGCAGAGGTTGTGTTGACAGAGGCCGAGACAGCACCGAGCACAAGGCCGACCTTTCACCCCTCGCCCCCCCCCCCCCCGAAAAACCTGGCAACACAGGAAGAGAGCAAGGTCGCCCAGATGAGAGTGTCTGTCAGCACGCAGGGGGAATTGAAAGCGGGGTTCAGAGCAAGAGGAGGAGAGGAGGGGGGAGAACAGGGGAGGGAAAAATCAGCAAAACGGAGGAACAGCGATACATATTTGTGCACCGGTACAGACAGGAGGAGGATATTTTCCAATTTTTCAAAAAAAAAAAAAGCATGCTGAATGAATCAGGCTCGTCAAACCAGTTGGCCTCACAGCTGAAGATGTTTCCCGGGAGAGTCCGATGAACTGCGCCCGTTTTTTTTTTTGTTGGAGATTTAACAGAAAGACTGCCATAATAGAGACAGCCGCTTGATTTCATTCACATTGATCTTGCTATAACACAGATGACTGAGGAAGAAAAATGGAGGCGGGGATCTGGGTTTGATATACTAGCCACCGCTCTCCCGCTCTGGTTCATTTCAAAGTCTGCAACGGTAATGGGCAAAGCAACACTGTCAGTTTTATTTTGGGTGGCTGTGTCTGTCTGTGGCTACACTGCTGGTCCTCTCTCTCTCTCTCTCTCTCTCTTTTCCCCCTCAAACTTTGTTCCAGACACTTTTTTGAACACACCAAAAACTTGGCCGTGCTGTCGTTTAAATTTTAAGTGCAGGCAGGCATATGTTCATAGCAAGTGACATGCCATATGCAGCATTAGCAGCAGGCCGCTTTTTTAAAAAATGCCTTTGGCTTTGGAGCGTTTGATAGCAACGCTTGTTCTGCCTGCGTTTGATGTAATGCTTTTGCAAAGTGTCCAGCGTTAAATCATTTGGCGCCGTGCCGAGTCTTACCTCATGCCAACGGACAAAAAAAAGAAATTCTGCGGAATGCTTCCAAAATCAGCAAAGCGAGCTGGAATTGAGTAATGAGGGGTTGCAGTCTGTGTATTTTCATGCTGTGTTTTAGGTACCTTGTTTTAACCAAATGCACTACCTTTGCAAGGTTATTAGGGTCACAAGTGGTTCCATACTATGAGCCATGCATGTATATGATACAGAATATGGTAACATCAAGCGCATCTGTTTCTACTAGCCGGCTTGATGCTGTGCAGACCTCAGTGAGCAGGAATGCTTTAGTGTCTTAGAGAGGCAGATCTATACTGGGCACTTTCCCTTATCCCCCATATATATGCCCTTTGCTGTATACATACTGTAAGCTTATGTGTGTTTACAAAATCGGGGTTTGCATTGCTGCAGCGCTGTGATTAGATTTCCTGTATGTGCTGCGCTGTTATGGGAAGAAAAGTGCACCGCTTCGATTTCATGCCCCTGACGTGAGGAGGGGACGCCAGCGAGGCTTAGGAGGGAAAACAAACACCGCGGTGGAACCCGGACGCCGGGTGCACACATATCAAGAGTCACAGAAAGGACAATGGCAAGAAATGGCCCCATCTGTTGACCTGCATTTGTTTCCTATCTTGATTTTGTTCAGTGAAGCCTCAACCTTCTCCTATTATTATTCATTTATAACCTCATTTGAGCAGCCTCACAGAACGCCCTTGCTCGCCAATGTCTGACCTCTGTCCCAAACTACATCCAAAAACTTTCAGACAATAACAAAGCAATCCGGTAAGAACATGTCTTTTACTCAATGTCCAAAGCAATCCATGCCATCAGCTCCACGGTTTCAACTTTCACCCCTTCCCCACCGACAAAACCTGCCACAGAATGATCTACATGGAGAGGAGAGGAAGCACGGGGGGGGGGGGGGGGTAAATCACCTCACCGACAGCCGCCCTCTACAGTAGGTGTGGACGTTGGACGTATACCCCCGGTGACCTCGGTGGAGGCTGTTTCGGGAGGAGACGCTCGGTCAGAGCCGGGGCTAATTGTCCTGTTTGTCTGCAGCCTCTATGTTTTCCTACCCGCTCCATTGCGGAAGAAACCTCAAGCGCCGTGACCCCTGAACCCCTCGGAGGTGAGGTCCCAGGGGGAGGATGAAGGCAGGACGGAGGGGGGGAGTCGCGCTGCAACATGTGGTCGCCTCGTTTGGGGAGGGCCAAACAGTTTTTCTTTAATTGGCCGTGCAATCTGCCACAGCTGGCGTACATTACAGGGGAGGATTCTTCCCTTTAAAGGGAGTGGCAAGACGGGCATCCATTGGACTGAGGACCCGGAGGCTGATGAGGAGAAAGAGACCCAGAAGAAGCCAAATCAAGATGTTGATACAATTAACTTATTTGCTTGCTACTTTAGTCCAAACGCTGTAATGGAAGCAATGGAAAACCTAACTGCCACAAAGCCTCTAGACAATGCTTCTCCTTCTTACAAACATGCATTTACGTTCCCAAAACTTGCCAAAAGTCATAATAAAACCCCATTTAGAGAACATCTTGACACCTTAGTTTTGCGTATTGCCTTTTGGAAACTGAATGTTTGGGAGGACATAACAGGATTGTTGGATGTGTAAAGCAATGGGAATGGGTCCAGAAAGAGGCAGTTTTATTTGATGTGAGAGATGTAGGGGTGGGAGCGTACAGAATCTGCGACGGTTTTATTTGAATTTTTTATGTGCCCGATGAAGTCACCACTCAAGATCTGCTGTTTTGCAGGAAGGAAACTTAATGAGATTTTGATACAAAATATATAAGACATTTTTTTCCATTTTTTTTCCGAAATTGAAAGAAAAAGCTAACCAGCAAGAAAAAATACTGTAGAAGCGTTTTTTTTAAAAGATTGACATATCAGGAACTTTCCAAGTAACCCGTCTCATCTGCTAGCTCGCTATGTTTCCAATCATATACCTGCTTCAAGCCATCCACCATGTAGTGTACAATGCTGCATGATCTTAATGTCACATTTGGAGACTTCAAAATGTGCAACTGTATCAAAAAGTATTGCATTGGAAAACTTTGCTACTCATTTAAATGGCAACATGCACAATGATAGTAAAGATGTGGACAGCAGGGATAGCTTCAGCTGCTAATGCTAACAGAAAAGAATAAACGGTATAGGAGCAACATCTGCTTTAAAGTGGGATAATCATGCTAGGCACATAAACAACGTTTATTATACTAGTTAGCAAAACTTGCTTTATTAATCATATAGCAACCGCCCGCTGTCTGAAAGCCTCTTCATACCAAAGAGAAAGGAGTTTAGACGACTTTTGGGAAACTCAACTTTTGCAACTTTGGAGTGTTCTCAGAGCAAATCTGTATCCTCTGTGCTAATCCCAGGAGGTGATCAAACGAGATCCTCCACCAGCCGCCTTATGCCGTGCAATATGTGGTTTCATCATTTCCCTCCGAAGTTTTCTTGGCCGTGTTTGTACTCGAGATGTAAGTTAATGCAAATGAATTGCAGCAAACATCTTGAGGCCATTTGGACCGGGTCAGAAGGCTACTGATGGAGGGATGGAGCGAGAACAAAAGAGACTTGAGAAAGCTGTTTGTGTAAAGCCACAGACGTTGAAGGGCAAAACAAAACCGGGAGACATGCGAGTTGGCACAGATACGGAGTGGAGAGACAGACGGGGGGAAGGAGAACGGGATTTAGGAAATATATATTGAAGAAAGTGGACAGATGTGGCCGGATACCGACAGCAGGGCAGGAATGTGCTGATAGACCTCGTCTGGGGAAACATCTTTATCTTGGGCCACGCACACACACACAAACACACTCGTTCGTGCACGGCTGTGTGTCTTGCCTCGATATTTGATGAGCAGCTGGTTGCGTCTCGTCCGACTTACACTTCGTCGCCGCCGCGTTTTTGCCTTTGACCGGTGTGTTAAAAAATGCTCCGTTTTAAAAAAGGAGTCGAGCGTTTACGCAAAGCATACCACAGCTTATCAAGGTATTCGCCCTCGCCATGTCCTCTCCTTTATTGGATCGCCTGTTCGAGTGTGCATGCGTGACATTCCCAGCTGTCTGCCTATATCCCTCTGACGGCGGAGTGTGTGTCTGAGTGTGTTTTTCTTCCAGGCCTTGTGCACTTGTACAATTTCCTGTGTGCATTTGCTAAAATGCATGCCCAACTGTGCGACTAATCTATCCTGGATGTGCTGCTTTGGCTGTGCAGGTGTGTCAACAGCAATGTGTCAAATCTGTTTACTTCCCGAGCTCAATGCCTCAATGAATCGGCGGATGACTGGCAATGAGAGCTGACAGGTCTTTAAGTGTGTGTGTGTGTGTGTGTGTGTGTGTGTGTGTGTGTGTGTGTGTGTGTGTGTGTGTGTGTGTGTGTGTGTGTGAGAGGTTGTGAGGCGGGCAGGCTCCTCTCTATTACCCGGATTGATTAAGGAAGTGCTCAAGCTCCCACTTAGCCATCACCACTGACACCGAGGTGACCGTCTCATCACGGACAGAGAGAGACGAGGAGGGGAGAGAGAGGGAAGAAGGAGTGAGAGAGAGAGATAAGAGGGAAGAAAGATGGCGGGCGGTGGAATGAGAGATTTTTCTGCTAATCAGTATAAGAGGACTGTCTGCATCACTATCAAACTTGCTTCCCACCAAAAAATTGGAGACATGTTTGATAGATTCGTGAGCAAGTGACTGTGTCCTGCTGCTCATTTTCTCTTTCCTCCTCCATCATCCCTTCACCCCTCGCGTCTCATCACTAAGCCCCTTCATGGAAAATTGTACCTTCCAATTAAGTGATGTTGGAATATAATAGCTTCCTGGTTTTCATCCCGCTCGCTGATTCTTTTTTTTTTTTTCGTCCGTGCTCCATCCCCATCCCAACCCCACCCCAGGACCGGCCTCAGCAGATGTAGTCGTTCTTAATCCTGACAACTTTCATTAAAACTGGTGGGATAATCCACAGATTTCCGAGGGAAATTCCCGAGGATGTGCTCTTTTTTTACCCCCCTCTTCTCCTTCTCTCTCTCTCTCTCTCTCTCTCTCATTGCTTTCCTCCCGACTTTCCCTCTTTTTGGGGTCTAACGTTTCGCTTGACTCCGCGGGAGCAGTGTCATTTACATAGTTTTCCCTAATCTTCCGTAAAAACCCCGGTTTGGAAAGAGAGTCGGGATGGTTCCCTGGGAGTGAAAACGGCAGGCAGAAAAAAGGTACTGGAGGAAAAGAAAATATTTCACTTGGGATTTGATTACCCCCGGGCACTTATGGTTGAAAATAAGCACGGATCCCGCAGTGAAACTATCCAAATAAAGTGAGGGGAGCATCAATGTTTTCAGAGTACACATGCAGGGGAGATTCTCGCCTCGGTGCTCTGTGCATGTGTATATTTTTAAATGACTCCGCTTCGGCTTTGGAGGCTTATTGAAAAGGATTGGTGGTAAGCCAATTCAAACCCGTTAGCGAAGGAGATCCTTTGACCTCCATTAGGCTTGTCAATATTAGTGTGGTCAAGTTCAGGTGTTAGATGTCGGGAGTGTCTCGGCACCGTGAAGCTGTCGGGTTACGGTTCACGGTTTTGGAAACGATGGTCAAGAACATGTGTTTGATCCCAGGAGCTCCACGCTAAGTAGAGGTCAAGACTTTGGACGGTCCACTTCTGGACAGGCCAACACCTGCTAAAATGGCAAATCTGCATACAGCATGGCACACATGGAACTTCTTGGAGGGCCAATGAGCGGAAGAGGCTACAAGTAGAACTCTTGGTTATAGCCAAGCTCACATCTGTATCACAGATGTATCACATCACATCGACAACATCTTTGATCACTGCGCTTGACAAATTTGGCATGTGAAGGATATATAAGTACTGTCTAGGAAGTACATGGTGACTCCTTGCAATCCATTGTTTGTGGTTTTTGGCAGATAAATCAATCTCATGCCACACTGTTTGGATTTCTGTTAGACAGTTATATTAAAGTTCCCTAGCTTTAACTGCTCATATCTCTGCAGTGCACCACTATACACTGTCTGATCACCAGCCAATCAGATTAAAGCAACATAATGGCTCTGTAACAGAGTTTTCTAAAGAAAGAAAGTAGTTGAACCTCTTTGTGCAAAATTACATCAAAAATTATGATTTAAAGCAGAGCATTTTATGTGTCTAAAACATGTCTGGTGGAGATACAGAAGAAGTTATGCATTTTTAAACAAAAACATTTTAGTGTGGATGTAGCCTCAACGTCTGAATGAAGCCTGGTTTCACTCTCAGAGCGTCATTGTAGAGACACTGGAATTTTATGACCAAGCGGTAAAATATGACGAGTAAAGATGAGATATTTTGTAGTCAAGTCTAAAACTAGCAAAATGTTGGAACTATCTGATAAAATGATCTAATTTAAATGGAAGAAGTCTCAATTTTCTCGACAACGGTTCATCTGATAAACTTCTTGGCGGGAGTATCGCTGAGGAACAAAGAGTGCAGTGTCGAGTGGTAGTTCTTAAGATCTATTTGACATATTTATTAGTTGCGTGTTTTGTACACACTGTGTAGTGTAATTAGAATGGACCCAAATTAACTGTTACAACGCAGAACCTCTGGGTTCAGCTCACTTTCAGTCATTCACTACAGTACATTCAAGAACAAATCAAAAAAGAGAGACCGGAGACCTACTGGACATATTCAATAGTCATTTTCTTCATAAGCGTCTACCCGATTGCCTTTACATTTGGTGGAGATATTGCTCACAACATAAAGAAGCATAGTGTTGAGTGTGAAGTTGTTTGGATGAATGGTTCTTGGGTAAATTACAGGTTTTGAGCGGGCACTGCTCACAACATAAAGAAGCATAGTGTTGAGTGTGAAGTTGTTTGGATGAATGGTTCTTGGGTAAATTACAGAGGCCTTGTGATTGGCCCGCTGCGAACAGGTTTTGAGCGGGCACTGCACTGGTTATCAAAATTACAAATATGAACTTATGTACTTACTTATGTTACTTATGTAACACAGTTTCTCAAAACTAGTTGCTATGGACTCATTCCAGATGGTACTAAAAAAAATGCATTTGTCCACAATACCCAGCCCTTACAGCCCAAACTGTGACTGTACAAAATGTACAAATTTTGATTAGCATTCTCCAATCAATATTAGTAAGTTATTGCATTTGTTCTTGTCTCTGTATTTCTATTCCACCAACACATTCATGGTACATTCATGGTCACAGCTTGCTAGGTTCTGGCAATGAAAAGGGACCACAAATGTACTACTAGCCCTTGGAATAAAAATGTGAAGGACTGGTTCTCTCCAGCTGATGACCCCACTACAAATGTAAGGGCACTAATGGAGGTGCACCGGCTAGAGCTGCCCTGCACGTATTCCACCCACCTGCATGCTGAAATCATGAGAGTACAACAACAGATCACTGTGATGCTCCTCTAGGAAAGGCTGTTTGCCGTGTGCACGACAATGACCTCCTAGTTCTACTGCATGCATGAAAAGTCTGGGATATCACATTAAATCATAGGGATGTGTAAAAGTACCAGGCATGCTGTGTTGCCTGGGTTTTCCCCTCATGTATCAGCTGTCAGCATGTTTGAAAGCTCCAAGATAGCAGTTTTTTAGAAGTATAAGATTGACTATAAACAACGACATGTTGTAGACATCACGTATAACACACGTCTCACTGCTTTTGTTTTTGGTGTCAGACATCCTTTCTATTGTTCTACATTGTTCTCTCCACATCCTCTGTCAATACGATATGTTGGACATGTGTTTCATGTTTGATTTGGCACGTAAATAAATAAAATGCCTGGCTTGATGTTTGAAAGCCCAAACGTGTCCCCTTCCAAGTTTGGTTCTGGTGTCTGCAGCTCATGTCAATTGACCCCCCTTCACCTCTCTGCTGCTGTCAATAGGTTTTCCTCTGGCTTTGCCAGGAAACAACCTCCCCTTTTCTTTAGTTTTTGGTTTCTTCCATGACCCCATTTTACTGTAATGTAACCGATATGCCCTCGTTAGCGAAGGATGATGGGAACTATTGGGAAAAAGCAGGTGAGATAGCGTGTGGAACTGTACTTGGAAGCTCACAGTAGGTAGCTGAATAGTGATGCACATAATGAATCAGCCCTCAAACATCCAACTGCAACAACAACACGCACATACCAACACACAATTCCAAATTCATGACTCTTTTCACTCTTTGACAGGCAGACAGACGGGTTTAGGTTTTACACCACATGTTTGTAATTTTGCATCATCATAAAACTCATTTTTATTCCTCTGACTCGATCTTAACTCAATCCTGCGCTGTGCTAATATGTCCAAGGGTGCTCATAAATAATGACACCATCTGAAGTTTAAGTGTAAACACTCTTCAGTATGAGCCAAGTATGTGTCTGTGTATGTGACCACTTTTTATCCAAATAAGGCCTCGCAGTTCAGTAAGGACAAATTTTGTTTTCTAGTTGAAGATTTCGAGTTTCAACACGTTCTCAACCCAACCTCTAACTAACATACAGATGCTTGGTGTCACTATCTAACCCAGTAGATAGTCCAGCATGTCAAACCTTGACACGCCTAAAGTTGTTAGGTGCCTTAAGTGCACCTAAATTCAAATTAGGTTTCACTTTCACTTGGTGCAGTTGGAATGGTAGTGACAACTGCTGATGATGCCCATTTAATTGGCTGACAACATTCAAAATGGGCGAATCTGGGCTGACTTTTATTATTGTATGCACACGACAACAAGCTTCATAAGCCGCATAGGAAATTTGTGTACTTGTGAGCTGAATGCTCAGTTGTATAAATTAGAAATCTGATCAATATAACACCTTTGTCTCCTCAACGTGATTTCATCCCTACAAGTCATATTTTGCTGCTTAAATAGAAGCCCCTGGTGGTGGTCCTTTGCACAGAATCTTGACCCAGAAGGTTCGTGAGTAGTTATCGTTGTGAAACAGTTGCAGTTAGGTTTAGGTAACCAAACTACTTGCTTAGGGTTAGAAAAAACATCAGGGTTTGGCTTAAAATAAGTACGCTTGTTATGTAACTTAAGCCATTGGTATAACGTCACATAGCATCATGCGACACAAAATCCTTGTGTTGCTTTTGGATTGACCCATGCAACACCGCGCCCTCCAGCCATTAGAAGACTTTCTACCATTTTCTATCACGTCTGTTGCTCTGAGCGACTAGTAATACATTGATGGGTAGAGTAAGTTAAAATCCTGGTGCGTTGGTATCAAGTCATTTTAAGTAAATCTTGATGCATGAAACAGATAATAAGCCTCAGTTGTTTTGTGAAAGTACCTCTGCTGTAAAATTTGTTTTTGCCATTTAATTGTAAGGTACAATAACCATTAGTAAATATAAATGCATATCAAACCCAATATATAGTCTATGATTCAAAACGACACTCTTGCTGTATTTCCCCTCTTTAAATGAGGATTTTTCATGTCTACTACGTGTACATATTTAATAATGATGGTGTGTATGTCTTCTTTCCAGCAAATCTGCGTCTACGTGGCGTCCTCTGAAAGAAGAGGTCCAAGATGTTTCATTCGTTCCCTCTTGTGAGGCCAGAAACGCTGTGCTTGAACAACGGCCTGCACCGTAAACAGGGCTCTCTGGGTTTTAAACATGTCATAACTACAGTACGCCCATTTGTCATCATCTAGCAGTGTGTAGCCCCCTGGAACACAATGCAGTGTAAATCACATATCATGGCGCTTAATGGTACGAGAGTCCAAACACAGACATCATACATGCAAGACAGATGGGCACAGCAGAGGGGACAGGAGACGTTTATGGGCTGTAATGATATCTGTTTCGGAGGAAATGAAGTGCATCTTTTTGAATACAGGGGTTGTGACTCGCTCTCTTTTATTCTCGTGTTTGCTTTATGCTCTGGATCCTTCTTCTGCTGAACTTGCTGTGCAGCCCCCATCTGTCTTCCTCCACCGCTTATAGTGCCTCTACAGTAAGTAGGGCCAAAAAACACAGAGGGGTCAAGCCGCATCATACGCATGGATAACCTCAAATGTAAATAAAGTGCTGCATGGGGAACATCTGATATGAGAAATTAATAAGGGTTTGTGTTGATTTCTTACAAGGACACAATAGAAAAGTGGTGAGTGGAGTATGGGACCACAAAAACCTCAAAGCAAGGGTAGATATACAATACAAGTCATTAAATAAAAGCAATTTGTCGCGAATCACACAGATGGAGATGTTAGTGTCTTCACTATGTTGTTGCAGAGTTAACATCATGTGTTTTTACTGTACAATCAATCTATAATTGCTGATACAAAATGGGTTATTTAAGATGTTCAGGGGATTAAACCGATGTTTTTATTGTGAAAATGTTAGATCAAAGCTATATTAACTAATAATTTAGGCCACTCTGGGGCAGCAAAACCAACAGTACCCTCAATACTGACACATTAACACCTGATATAGCAAACATTTTAGGTAATTATCTCCTTTTTAAACATCCGACAGACCCAGTGCAACATGGAGTTGTGTTTCTGTCACCTCTACGAATGTACGTCCATATATCCACTGTACTTTCAACTCTGTTTTGTAGTAATTGGTGCTGGGCGGGTAATGTACAGAGCTTTTTACACTGAAAAAGCTGCTTACCACTGCTGTAAAACAAGGTTAATGAGAGCCCTGAGACTCAACCAAAATAGTGTTTGCGAGGCATTGAACTAAAAGAACTAGAAGAATACTCGTAGAGCGCAAACCTCCCACAAAGCCATGCCCAATCTCACAATGTGGGTATTCGCCATTGTCATTTAGATCAGCTCCAAAATGTAGTGGGCTCTTCCTTGGCCCATGCTTTAACCTTCCACCAATTTTCATGAAAATTGGGGCTGTAGTTTTTCCGTAATCCTGCAGACAAACAGACAAACTACATTTTGACCTGCTGATGGGGCTATATGGAAAATAAGGTGATTACAATTCCCTTGATGAGGACATGTGTGTACCAAGAATCATGGCAGCTATTGTTAAACATGTTGATGAGTCCAACTTTAGGAACGTACGCTACTTTTCCAAAGTGTAATCGTAGCCCATCGTCAAGTGAATAATCTGAACTGACAGCGTTATGGAACTACATCCACTAAATGTGGTGTTGATCAGTCTGGACCCAGCCCTAGCTCTACCAGAGCCAACACTCTTACCCTAAACAAGCTGCTTCATTGGCTCACACTGAAGAAAAGTGCTTTTTCCCCACAAAAGCCGTCATTTCTACAAAGGTGAATGAAATGAAGCGTTTGTGAATAAATTCCTTACTGTTGGCAGAGAGCGAAGAATCCATTTAAAGAACTGTTCTCTGACGATCTGAAAGATATTGCAGTGGTTTCAGTGCTGAAGCTGATACTCGCCAAGCAGGGAGGGATTTCACAAGTTGAAGTTTTTTGTACCCGCTCATATATTTTGACTACATTTCGAGTAATAAGTGATATATAGGGTGTTCCATATAAAACACAGACTTGCGGCATGCGGTGGTAATACCTCTCCCTCCCATTGCTTTCTTCTCATCCCTCCCTCGTGTCCCCATGTTCTTCTCTTAACAGCAGCAGGTCGGTGTTCTGCTGACGGTGCCCATTTTGGGCTCCCGTAGACATAATGTTAATAAGAGACAGACTGCTCCCCTCTCTTTCGCTCTCTCGCTCTCTCCCACCTCATGGATCCCACAGGATAACCTGGACTGAGGCAAAGAAGGTAGAAGTGTGATGGACTGTCTCTTACGCAATTATCAGAGGTGGTCTGTGCACTGTGGCTGCAAACTCAGTACACACAAAATGACTCACGTACACTCACTTGGATGCACTTTAATTTACACAAACTTGCTGCCTGCGAGTGCTTGCTGTAAACTCCTACATCTGAGTTTGGAGGCGGTTAATGTGGCTTTATTGTCTTGCGCTAAGTGCTTTTGGAAATGGTTACAAATAGATTTTGGAACAGTTTTGTTTTAGAAACCAAACAGCACACAGCCACATCGTTTGCTGAAATTAAATAAAAGCAGGAACAATTGCATCAAGCATATAATGTGTACTATATTGTAAAAGAATACTAATGCTAATAATACAGATTATTCATAAGAATGCAGTACATCCATCCAGTAACATTCTTATAAAAATACATAAACCCTCAATACATTCTCACTTCCAACTTATCAAATACCAACGCTTGGTCAGTGGCTTGACTGACTCACGTGACTAGTTTTACACTAGCTAGACACTAGCAGCGCACGGCACTGGCAAGTGACAAACTAGTCACGTGACTTAACAACACTAATGACTGACGAGACAAATTGTCAGAGATTTTCTTTTAGTTTAATGTGATACACGGACAGCGATCTCCTTGAAGAAAGTCCTGTGTTTGTTTGACCGGCCTAGCCTGTGTGGACTACCTCGCTTTTCACACTTCGCAATTGCTCTGACCGTTTAACAATGGATCCGATGAATTTACATTTGAGGTAGTTGAAAGCCTGATACACCAAGGTGCACTGACCAATAGCGTTTTCTGACGGGATGGGGGTGACAACGGGTTGGCTCTATCTATAGATTTTGTCAGCTTGTTCAATCACTACCAACTTCACATCGGTGAGTCGTTCATATGAAGGATAGCTAACCCTTTTGCAGCATTTGAAGTTGCCCAGTTTGACTCTGTTGACTCCATCCTGCATGTCCCCATCAGAAAAGTGACAGCATTGGTGGTTTCTTCAATCACACTAAAGCCATCTTTGTTTACAGAACATTTTACTGACATTGACTTCCTCTACTCGTAAGAATAATGACCAACTATGGGATGCAAAAAATGAAATAGAACAATAGAAAACCTCTTCAAGAGCTGGGTGTGGATGGTTAGTATGAAGTGTCTGAATATGACAGTGGAGATATTGGTTCTCATCATTCATCCAACAGTGAATTTTGACTTCTTTTTACCATGATCATGATTCATTCCAAACCTTAGAGCTGCACTAATCATATTTTTTTTTATATTAACAATGGATCAGATGACTACATGGAACATATAAGAGGTGACAAGCCAAAAGAGAATTATCACCAAAGTCTGCAGTTCCTCAGTTCTACCAAGCGTCTTAGAGTCTTTCAGCTCAGTAAACACAGTAAAGCTGTGGGCCATAAAACCAAAACAATGTCACCACTCTCATCAACCCTGTTTCCGTCCGCATTGGCAAACTTTTTTTCAGCAAACAAGCTCTGATTAATGAACTCACTGTACGCTACCTCCACCACCAAACAGCAAAGTTAGCTAGGAGCTAGCTGGTGAACATAGTGGAGCATTTAGCATCTAAAGAGCCAGATATGGAGTTGATGAAAAACAGAGCCCAAAGGTGACAGAATTTTCACTTACATTTATGGATTCAATTGAAAGCTGTGTTGCTCCATGTCTGCTGGACATTTGCCATGTCAACTTTACGAGGTGTTAACATAATGTAATGTGTGTACAGTAAGTTGAGCGTTCTGGCCAAAGAAGTCAACAGATTCAGATATAACCAAGTAGTTTTAGTTACCTACACTCAGAAAACACTGGTTAATAGTTATGCAAGACGCTAACGAACAAATGTTATCTTTCTTTTTCTTCACAAGTTGCACGGGTTGCAGGAATGAGCCAAATCTTCGGAATTGTCTGGATGAGCCGCGACATAAATGGTGCAAAGTAATGCATGTCAATATACCTACACCATCCATTGTGAGTACACGACTAACCAAAGGAGATAAACTGCCTCAGCTCTGAAAGAAAAACCCCTCTGCGTAGAAAGAGACCTACAGTCTATATCTAGTCACTTGAGATTATGGAGATTTATTTTGTTTTTTTTCCCCGAGTGACGGACCCTAATTGTTTGAGAGAAACACCCCAAAACAAAAAAAATATAATAAACTTGCAGACTGTGTCTTTAGCTTCAAAGGGAAGTTAGTCGTCCCTCCCTCTGAATTACAGCCGCTTCCAGCTCCTTCCAAAAACCTTTCCACACCAGAGTGGGAAATTCCAAACGAAAAACCGTCACAGCAGGGAAGGGGCGTCGGGCCTTTTTGTAGCACGGAGATGTACGTGTGTGTGTATGTGTGTGTGTGTATGTATGTGTGTGTGTGTGTGTGTGATGGAATCTAAAAAACAAGCTTAAACAGACCCCAATTCCACAGCTCCCAACCATAATCCCCTAAAAAGGGTTCATAAAATTAAAAAAAGGAATTGTTTTTTAAATGACATCCCAAATGAGAAAAACATAACCCAAAGAAAACTGTGAGTGCTTTGGGGGTGGGGGGGGCTGTGCCATATTGTAGCTCCCTGAACAAATCTTGCGACGAGCAGATGTGTGAGTGGGCGAGCACAAGAGCGAAAAACTGAAAGAAACGGTGCAAAAAAACCAAAACAATAATAGTTATTTTCGGGCCCTTCTTTTCTCGCCAGCTCCTTTTTAGCAGAGCCTTTTGCGCCCCGAGTGTTTTATAGCTCGACGGCTGCCAGAAATTCTTGGCCTGCTTTACAATGAAGCTGAACAGAACCGGGCTCAACAGGCGTCCTGGGAGCAGCACAACACATCAGGTCCAATTAAGATCAGGGGGCGGAACTTATTGTAACCTGCGACACACTCACACCCCCGGTACCACGGACAACAGAAAGAGGGGCTTTGTGGAACACTTTGGCCCCGTATGCTAACGGAAAGTGAACCTCGTCAAATAAAGAAAGATAAAAAAAAAAACTGGTTCGGTCTGTGCGGACGCCCAGAGGGGGGGTCGTATAATGTGATTGGTGAATGTGAGGGTAAGGTTGGAGGTGGGGGGGGTCTATGCTGTCTATGTTTGTGGGTTAGCACGTCTATGTTCCCCAGCAGGAAGATTCAACATGCTTGACCTCCGTGTCTGCAGGCCTGTAAACCAACACCAATCAAGCCAGTTCATTGCCTACAAGCCCCATGGGAAATGGAGTTGGAACTGTGATAAAAGATAACATGAATAAAACAACTGCCCTGTTTTTTATCGCTGTCTTTGAGCTACTAGGAAGGGTCATCTTTAAATACTGCAGTAGTTTTCACATTGTTGAAAATAGTACTTTCTCTTCTTTCGTCTCCCTTCTGTTCTCTGTGTGGCTTAGGAATCAAGATATTCTAAAAGGGTCTCATGTCGTCCTTGTCTGTCCAATATGAAGCAAAATTGGACATAGTGAAACAACAGGTGAATACCCTTGAACCTGGATACACCTGCATCAACAGAATACACTTATGTGCCTTTATTTACATTTTTTTTCCCCACTTTGTCCCAACTGGAGAATGAAGACTTGGCAATGAACTGCAACGTTGTGTTGGTACATTTGTGTAATTTTTCATCTTTCTCTCCCCTAATTTCCTGTCATATCTCTACTACCAGCTATCAAATAAAGGCATAAATTCCCCCCAAAATAACTATTTATACCAAAGACTTATAGTATTTTTTTTCGTCTTCATATGTTAATTATTTTTTAAACAGCTGAGAACTGTAGTTTTAAACGAAAGGTTACTCAAACTGTGTATTTCTTGGGGACTATTTCAAGTGGCGGATTAATACACATTTGGGGCCATCACCGAAAGGATGGCTCTGTGGCACAGAGGAATGAGGTATATCAGACTTTGGCTACACAGCTATAATTATTAATATAATAGACCGTTGGTTTCTGGCTTTTAATGAGATTTATTGACCACAACAAATATAACTAATATTCCCAACTGTATCCTAAAAGGTTTGGGATGGATGGGGTTTTGGTTAAACATTGAAGAGGTAAAACCGTCCCATATCACTCTACAAGCTATTTATTTATTTTTTTTACCTTAAAGTACTTTAAGTTGTGTACAAACAGAACCATGAATAGCAATTATGCTGTACTAGGCAGTATTAGATTTGCCTGGTACAGTAGATTTGCCAGTAGATAGTTTTTAAGGAAAACAAAATTTTCATTATTTTGTTCAGAATGAGATAATATTCCCAGATATTTTGATATCAACTTGTGTGTCTTCATGTTTCTTACAAAATGCATTTCCTATTTGCTATTACGTTCTTATACAAATATAAGTATTTTCTTTGGAGACAGAGTTTCCCACATACGTAATACACCTGCACTTTTAATGCTAGTATTAATGAGATTGCAGCACTTCTCTCATGCACGCAGACGCTCCATCGAGTGCACACGTACTCGTCTGTATTGCCCTCCCTGTTCCAAAAGAGTGATGTCTTTATCACGGGGAGAGAGGTGGAGCAAATGGAAAGAGAACAGAGAAAATATGACAATGCTCACATGAAAGGGAGGCCTTTCAAACTCAGGAGGAGACATGAAAGACTCTCTCTCCTCCTCTCTCCTTTTGTTCCCTCTCTATCTCTCCTCCTCCCTCTCTTCCCCCGTCCTTCCTCTCCGTCTCATAATTGTACATTCAGACTCAAACTGTGAATGCTAACAAGGCTTTTAGCCACACTGAATTAATGTATCCAGTGCATTTCGCTAATGCGCTACCTTTCAAATGTCACCTTTTATGTTGTTGCCGTGAATACATCTTAGCTACTGTGCATTCATTTTTTGGGTGGTTCAGCTCAAATTGCCTTTGGCTGCTTTGCAGAGTTCATATGGTGAGAAGACATCTTGTTCCGTTCCTGCTCATTGTGGCTACTGCTGACTGGTCCTTCCTACGTGTCTGTGCTCCACATAACTGCCAATTTCTGTTTAAAGATGCTACACTATTTCATACGAGCACATTTACAATGAGTGAGACAGTAATGCAATTCAACTAAAAAGTCCTGTATGTGTTTTTTATTATTGTCATTGTAGCGGATGAGGCTCTAGCTTCCATACTTGTGTATTGGTACTATTCCTGAGGTGTTTTTATATCTATACTTATATCTTATATTTAATATTATTGGTCCTTTATCCATGAAAATGAGGTGGACAACATTTCAAAAAAACTGTCAATATAACACATTTCAATGCAACAACAACGTAGATCCTCAAAACAACACACAAACTAAAGTAGTAAAAATGTGCTTTATAGCAGTTGGGGCTTTTTTATTGCATTGCATTGAATCAAAAATATATTTCTGTACCTGGTCATCAAAAACACATCGTGAGGTTAGGAAACGTAGTATGTAGTTATTTGGAGGAACTTTCCTTTGTGTTGATTTTGGCGGTCCCTGTGGACAACAGTGGTAGTGTTTCCAAGCACCAGAGTCCCTTTAGAAAATCTCTAATTTTACTCCAGCAGTGTCTGACAGCCTGAGCAGCTCAGTCCTGGTTCTCCTGTGCCTGTCTTCCCTCAAGTGGTCCCAGCAATACGGCCTGGGTCAACAGCAGCGTGGTGTCCATATTGGCTTCCAGCAGGGACTGGATCAGCGAGACGAAGCTCTGCTCCTTCACTCGCATTTTGACCCGTCAGGTCTATTTTCTTCTCTGTTTAATGCACGTAACAGTGCTGCCACAACGAAGGTGACCTACACTCAATACTGTGCCTGAACGCAACCTGTGTAGACACAGACGGAGAGCAGAAGCTGCTGCTGTGTCTCTCTACGTGGGCTCTGTGGACACAGTGTACATCTCTCAAGGGTGGTGCATGTGTGCTTTCAGGTGCAAAGAATGTTGGAAACCTGTGTGTGGACATAAAAGAGTAAAAGGTCTGAAGTCAGGAAACCACACCTGTGTGTCACCTGAGTCCACCTGTTGGGGGAAACTTTGACGCCCTCGGGGCTTCACGAGATGAGTTCATGGGTCAGAACGAGCTAATGAGGGAGTAGAAGGTCAGAGGTGGACAAAAGGGCCCCTGAGGAAGGTATTGTTTCTGTTTCCCTGTTATTGTATGTGTGTATGTGGGAATATGCACACGCCATGTTAGCATTTAATCAAAAATTCAAACCAGAAAGGGAGAAAATGAGACGGAGACAGCGACTGTTTTACTCTGAGAGAAGAGCTGGGAAAAGATGAAGGATGGGGGGGAAAAAAAGAAAAAGCATGTTTTAATCTTTTGATCCCTTCACTTCCCATCAGGTCTCATATCAAACAAATTACCCAGAACGCACCCCTGCACACATCAGTCTCATTACCCATCTCCCCCTACTCGGAGACACTGGGTAAATAGCACTGTCTGTGGGGAGACGGAGAATCAACAACATAATGAGACTGCTGATGATGAGCTCGCTGTTTGTGTGTATTAGTGTGTGTGTGTGTGTGTGTGTGTGTGTGTGTGTGTACACATGTTGTTTAAGTGCTTTGCCCAGAATTTACTTGCACGGATCACAGTTTGATTTAGCCCTCGACTCGAGAGAGCTGGTACGGACTAAGGATGGCATGAGAAACGTACTGCACGAAAGTAAAGTAAAACCTTTTATTTATTCCTAACTTGTTTATCAGTTGTAACAGAAGCCATGTGAAGGAGTTGCATAAGATATTTGGGCGGTTTGAGATCTTGTTTTTGATGGGAACCCTGGTCCCCGCAGTCTAAGCCTGGATTTAATTGGTGGATTCTTGTATTATGTCGTATTTTTGTCTGAGGAAAAGGATAAATTAGGTTTTTTCATGTGACAGTGAAGAAAAGTATGCAAACTTCCAAAATGTCCCCAAAATAAATGAGGATTTGGTACATTTCCTACAGTTGGATGAAAGTAATTATACAGCTTTCTGTATTTAACTATTCTAAATTTCTCAAAAATATTGTTCCACATTCCCACAGAACCATTCCTTACATTCTCCTTTACCTTTGCCCATGTTTAGTCCCTCCACCTCCATTCTATCTACAACATCCATCATTTTTAAGGTTTCAAGTCACAACCTCTTACAATCTACACCATTCTCCATTGTGCTCCCTTACAAGCCAGGCATTGTCTAAGTGACACAGGGGACAACGGGGACCTCGATGTCAACACCAACAGCATGGCGGCGGATCATTATGTCTGGCCACAGGGTTGGTCAAAGGGGAAAAGGCCAGAGGTTGTGGAACATTCGCCATCAATGGAGCCTCCTCTGTCAACACGTTTGTATATAACAGGAAGAGACAGAGCGTTTCCTATCAGTACTCCCATCACTTTGTCATGTCATGTGCTAAATGGAGCACATGTTAACCATATGGAGGGAAATTAATGGGAATGGAACGATGATGATGGAAGTGAAATACAGTACGTACTGCACACTGCTTCCTCTAATCTTTCATGCATCTCACACAGGCCTTCATACATTTTACTTAAAAAGATATGTTTATTTATTATGTACACTAATTGCCAAAATCTCCATTCAAGGCTCACTCACTCATTCGATCTGGAGCTTTTGACCACATTTGCATGATCCAAATCAGCAGATACAGTTCACCCAGTTGTCGTGGAGATCTTAATGTTCGAACTTTCCATTATTTCAAGCTTTTTTAGGGTTTGGCTTAAAAGTTGAGCCTGGCACTTCATTTTGGAAACAGCACTTAACCAAACAATCTCCAGTCAAGGTCCACTCACTCACTTGTTCTAGAAGTGATTGACCATATAGAATTATCATCCACAAATCATATTTATTCAGTTGTCATGGCAACTACATGTCATGGCATTTACATTATTCTGAGCACTTTTAGGTCAACGTTGACTTGAAGAGTTTTATTTGGATTACCATGTGGGCTGAGCAGACATTGGGACGGAGTTTTAAGCTAACGCTAAAGCTACAGTTGTACCTGTCAAGCCATTGAGTTAAAGTGAGTGATATCATTGGTGTGCACAATTGAAATGTGTCTAATATTACTAAGAGCAGAGCAGCAGAGTGATGTCCACAGAAGTTTGTGGAATAGTCACATAATGCAATTTACTGGTTTCGTGCAAAGCGACTAATATTTTCCATCTATTTTTTGTTGCCCCGACTGGACTGCTTTTTTGGGACCACATTATGCTACTTAAGGCAACAAAACCAGTCAGTTAGATTTAGGAAAAACATCATGGTTGGGCTTAGAATAACTATGTACGGTTTGGTTTAGGCAATAAAACGAAATTAGGTTTAGGCAACAAAAAAAAACGTAGTTAGCCCTGCCATAGTCTGGGGACCTGTCCAGGGTGTAACCATTTAATCTTCGTCCAATGCAAGGATAAGCAATTAAAGATATGAATGTTGTTAGGTTGAGGAAAACTGTCACAAGTTAGGTTCAACAGATAAACATCATGGTTGGGCTTTAAATAATTACGTACAGTTAGATTTAGGCAACAAGACGGAAGTTAAGATTTAGGCAACAAAATCAGTTAGTTATGTACAGGAAAGCTGTCACTTCACAAAAACACTTTTGAACATGCAGTGTCCAAGTCCTGTTTTTGTTGGACCCATCCACCTCCCCTTATGCCCACCAAAAGTGGTCTTAGTTGATAATTAACACTGTGTCACTAGCTCTGACCGTAACATAGTCATGTGGATGCTTTTAATTTGTGCGTCCGACTAAAAAAGGATCCTACTCGACTTTCTATTTCCATTGTTTTAGTGCTGAGTGCCAAATAAACAATCCTCGTCCCTGTACACCATACCAATTACATGTTGTGACTATTTCACAAAAGAACATGATCCTGGGCTCAGTGGTACTAAAGCGAGGACAGACCACTGAGACTCAGACTCGGGGTGGTAGACAGAGTGAGGAGGGAGAGAGGGAGCGAAAGTGATAACCTTGTCTCTCGTTCATTGCTGTCTGCTCAGTGATTTAATTTGGTCGCGCCGTCACACCTGAGCTAAAGCTCATCCATCACAGGTGCTGCAAGAGCCCTCCATTGCTCGCTCTCTTCTTCCCTCCATCCATCCTTCCATTCCTATATTTCTCTGTCCCTCCCTTGTACTTTATTTCAAGGCTCTCTCAGTCTCTAACCAGCTATCTGTCCAGATCTGTCTTAAATATGCTCTCTCCATCTCACTCTTTCTGATTCTGTTCAGCCACTGTCTCTCCATCCTTCTGTGCTGTTCACCTCTACTGAGAAATAATAGGTTCCTCTGGTTCTTCGGTTAGAGTTGTGGCTCTTTGTACAAGAGAAGGTGTTTGAATACTTATGAAATCTACAGAAACACAAGAGGTAATGATGATGTTCTGAAATATTTTGTCTGATCACCATAAAGTGTAAGATATTTGAGTGCAATAAAGATACTTTCAACTTTTCAAACTAGCACATCTCATATCAAACTGAAAAAAGCATACATACATGCACTACTGCACAAACAAAAACACACATGTGTAGTAAACCATGCCCTGCAGTTTATGATCACCACAAGGAGACGACATGGAGTCTCCAACAGCAATCTTTGTTGGACGCAGCTCAGCATGAAGAAGTGGATAAATGTGTCAAATAAAATGAAATTGAAAGATGGATTTAGTGAGTTTAAAGAGAGTGCAAAGGAAATGTATAATCCTCATGTGTTAGTACTCAAGTGCATAAGAAAAACACCAACAATCGCAAGGGACATAGACTAACTTTCTTTCATCATCAAATAAAGGACTCTAATCAGACTCTAATCAATCCCTTCTGTCACAGTGTGTTCTCACTCCAAGGACGTCAAATACAGATGTTTAGACGAGAAATCCTCCTAACTTAACTGTCATTGGATCAGGCCCTGATCAAGTCTTCATGGGATGTTAAACAAATGCAGAATATTAACAGTGTTGGCCAAGGTGAAGACAGAAGCAAAGACTCCCTTTGGGCTCAAAGCACAGCCCTTCTGGTTGCTTCCTTGTGCTGTTAATCAGCAGATCTCCATGTTCTGCTAATACAGGTTCACCCCCATGTCAATTTGGTACAGTCCAGTGAGCACCCAGCAGGCCTTCTGGCTCAGCCTGGTCCAAACTAATCACCCCCACCACCACCACCACACCACCACACAGAACCCTGCACACCTGAGCTCTGCCAAGTTGGCACATGGACAACACACTCCATTGCATTCAAACAGTTTTATGACGGTACAAACAGCGCACCGCCTGTTGGTGCAAAGAAATAGTATTAAGCACATGTGTGTTTACATGTGTCTCAGATATCCTCAGCAGGAGAGAAACATGGCGGACATCCTGAAGTCCATTTTGTTGGTCCCGGCTTCTAAAAGGGCTTCAGGGACTGAGAGCAGCTAATGAAAGGTCCTCACATCGACAGTAAAACACATACGTGTGTGTGCTTTGCTGACTGTAAATGGCTCACCGTGTCACGCAGTGGCCTTCTCCACGTGACATCTACTGGTTTCCATGGCATTGGACTGGTCCGACCACACCAGTGACTGGAGCACTATTTTGTGTGTTTTTGTGTGTGTGATGTTCAACAATGTGACTTCCTTGTCAACTCAGAATGATATTGATGCAAACACACACACACGAACATAAAAAAAATAGCATAAAACTAAAAATATATCTTCATTGGAAAAATAAGACAGATTTACTGCAGCGTTTTCGTTGGCGTAACTGTGACACATTCTGCTCCAGACACATGCTGTGTATTAATCAAACAGACCCACCAGGCTGGAGCTGCAGTTCGCATGTGATTTTAGTGAGTGTTTGCAAGGTGTCGGGCAAATTGCGACCGTTGGTTTTACTGAGAAAATTCTCCGCCTCTGAAGACCAGCTGCAAATATATAGCCCAGATGGGATTTACAGTATCCAGAAGGAGGGGTGCTTTGGGGAAAAGTGAACTAAATATAGGTTTTTACATAAAAGATATGCTCTTTCTCTCTCTACCCGGCCTGGTATCATATAAGTTACGTTCCAATACAACGGAACTGCATTGTCAAATAGGTTTCGAGGGAACATATTTTCAAACGGATTACGTTAGTATTTGACCTATCATAAATACGTTTAAACATAGTCCTCGTATGTCAGTGTATGGAGGAGGGTGGATGGAAGGATGGATGGATGATTGGGTCAAAAATGGGACTCACCCAGCGTATATAAGTAATGTACTTATTAGTAGTTTTTTGGCCTAAACGTAATTGAGAATGCAGTTTCAAAACTGTGTTTCACTCCAAGATATATGCAAACTATAATAATGTCCATATTTTATAAGTCATATTTTGGAGTAATGCTGACAGTTTTTGTCAGAGTGAATCTTGGTCAAAGTACATATGTTATTATCGAAATCACTATGTCATATAATGAATGAATGAATGACTGAATGAGTTTAGTGATCTAGCAATCTAACAGTGACAATGGTAACATGCATACGTTCAGCAGGTATATTGTTGACCATGTTCACCATCTTGGTTATCCCTATAGTAGCACCAGAAGAAAGTTTACAAAAGTCAAAGTGGGGTTTATCCTTTGGGGACCATGCATGTCTGCACAAAATGTAATGGCATTGCAGTCTAGACCAAAGTAGGGGGCCGACAATCTGACAAACTGACTGCCACCGGTAAAAACAGCCCAGCTTTCATGTATTGGCGTATGAATGACACAACAATTTGTAAGTCAATTTACGTGCAATTAAGAATGCCGTTCTTGATTTTTTTTATTTTTTTTTTTTTGTCATTTTTAAGTTACATTAGTGACATTTGTGGCATGTTTTCCTGTTACCTTGTTTAACTTAGATGACATAATTAGTTTAAGCCCAACCATGTTTGTCCTAAATCCTAACTAAGTGGTTAGCTGCTAAACATAGCTGTGACCGTTTCACAGTAACAATGTGGAAAGCATACCATGTCTTATAATGACACACAGAAATGTGAGAAATGTTGTGCTAATTATACGTGAGATGGGGTTGGTTGAAAAGTAAACACATTTTAAAAGGTCAAGGTGAGTAAATAAAGATTTTTTTCCTGCAGATCTGTAATCGGAATCCGAATGATCAATGAATATATAATTATTTTCAGGCAGCTTACTTACTTAGTGTGAGTTAATTACATTATAGGACATCACATGTGAAAAGAGGTATTGCTATTGATCAAACGCCTGTAAGCCTTTGATCAATCCATTAACCAGTCGACTCTCAGTCCTCAGAGTCGCCCTGACGCATGTACTGAGTTAAGTGATTCTTAATTAGCAAATACTCTCCAGGCGAACACAACACAGAGCCTGTATGTGTGTGTATGTGTGTGTGGGAGTTAAGTGTATGCATGTGAATTTGTGGTGGCAGCAGCAGCAGTGTGTGTGTGTGTGTGTGTAGGTGTGTGTGTAGGTGACTGTGTTTGTATATGTGTGTGTGTTTAAATAGAGTTGGCAGGCTACACGGTGGGCTGGCTGGCAGGACCGTGACCCGGTGGCCCCGGAGGAGAGACAACCTGGCAGAGAAAAGTGTCTCCCTCCTCCAAAGGGCCCCACTCATGTTCCTTAGAAACAGCTCAATAAAACAAGGAAACTCTGCCTCTCTAGGAAACCTGCTATTCAATCAGGACAGTGTGCTTTCAAATCAATTTAAAGTTTAAAAATACTCCTCTTGTGTATTGTATACCGAGGTGGATGCGACAGGCTTTTAAGGGTGAAAGCACATGGGAATTTGCAGATAATACACTTCCTGAGTGTCTTGAAAAGCCCTTCATCTAGGAAATAAAAACACCTATAAATACAGAGAAAAGGAGACATCTTCACTACAGCATGCTGACGGATTTTCAGTTAGCATGCTGGTTTTTCCGCCACACTTCGCCGCTCGCTTAAGCCGCGGCAATGGGATTTCCTGACCGGAATTAGACTTTCATCCGGAGGGGACAGTGGGAAGTTTTTTTTTTTTTTTTTTTTTTTTTTTTTTTTTTTTAAACCCAGCCATGTCTTTTCATTCAGGGTTTTTTTTTTGGAGGGGGAGGGGCGGTTTAGTGTGTGAAGGTGGAGGATGAGTTGAAAGAGATGTAAGTGTCGCAGTAAGTGAAAAAACCTCCTCATCTCTATCACTCTTCTTTTTTTCCCCTCATTCTCTCCCCCCTGATCTCCCTCACCCCCTCTACCTCCCCCCTGTAGACGAGAGCCCCAGATAACCCGGCATCACCACATCAAAGAGGAGATGAGAGGAAGATGGATGGAGGGGGACGGGGTAGGAAGTGGAGTGGGAGAATCTCGGAGAGGCGGATCAACAAAGGTAGAGGTCACAGAAAGAAAGGGGGAGAGAAGAGGGAGCACACGTGGAGGAGATGTGAAGAACACCTGAGCAGGATTGAGATACAACCGAGAGCAAGGAGTGTATCTCTCTCTCTATTACACTGTGTGTCTCCCTTAATCTGTCATTGAGTGTCTCCTTTTTCTACCGCTCTCTTACTCACACACACACACACACACACACACACACACACACACACACACACACACACACACACACACACACACACACACACACACACACACACACACACACACACACACACACAGCTTGCGTGTTTTTTTTTTTTTTTTTTTGGGCTAGCAACAGAGCAAAGAGTCCAATTAGCCGAAGCTGTCAGGACTCTCCATTACTACAGCTCTCCTCTCTTCAGACGGAGGGATGGAGGGAAGAGAATAAAGCTGTCTACGAAAAGCAGGAACATCAAAGCCCTTGTATTCAGTAAGAGCTTGCACTTTACTGTGGTGTGTGTGTGTGTGTGTGTGTGTGTGTGTGTTCATGAGATCAGTCACCAGCATCACTGACCCATGTTCCAACAAGCAAGGCGAATGATAATTAAGCAAGAGACATTCGCCGACATGTTCACGTTTTGCTTCCTGCTGTCGTTTTTTTATTTATTTTTTGCTCCCATGCACTCACCCACATACGCATCGTATTTTATAAAAGACGTCACCATATTTAAAGCTCCATTTCATCCACGACCGTTTGTCTCATTCACTTTCCCCTCCGTCCTAATCTTGCGTGCACGGTTTAAGATGCTATATTAAAATGGCATGTGGTAGCAGGTGTGTGGAGAACAACCAGGATGACAGAGCAGCAGAGAGAGAGAGAGAGAGAGAGAGAGATCAGAGGGAGTGAAACAGAGAAGATCAGACCGCCAATGCTGCTCCCGTGTCAGGGGAAGAATACAGGAGGGGAAAGGTCGGAGACCCCGGTGAGATGAGAGTAGGACATGATGAAGGGATGAAGGGCAGGGAAAGACAGAGGGGGGGGGCAGGAGAAAAGAAAGAGGTAACAGTAGAGAGGACATTTGGAGTACAAGAGACTATATTCTCTTTATAGCTGTAGTTTAGTTTAAATGGTAAATGGACTTGTACTTTTTTAGCACCTTTCTAGACTTTGGACCACCATAATCTCAACATTTCAAATGTTTCATAGACTCAAGACCATAACCGGACGGCAGACCTGACCTGGTGTGCAGTGCCACCACACATAAAGGACAGATGAAGTGTTTTTTTGGCACCAGAAAACTTTAAAAAAGGAATGATGACGAACCGGGTCGATAAGCAGGAGTAGTGCAAAATAAATCAAGATGGCATTTATTAATAAAAAAATTGACCGAAACAAAAGTCACAAATGAAATTGTGGAATTAAAATAAAAACAAATTAAACTGGAAGAAAAGAACACCAAATAAAAGACATCTGCAGCCTCTCCTCTCTTCCCTTTGCTCCAATGAATGCCATTTCACCTTCTCAGCCTCGCCTCACTGGAACCTAGCACCTGAACAGGTAATCGAAGCAGAGCAGACATCCAAATCACACAAAATTATTTAATTACCAATAATGCAAAGTTTCTAAATCACTGCTGGCATCACAAGTCAACTAAAGGAAAATGCTTACATATACTACGAGCTGACCAAACATATCTTACCTTTTCACCTACATCTAAACAGAGCCCCACCTCTCCCTGCTCAGAGGACATAATGAGGCAAACCTGTTTTCACTTTCCCTGATTGAGCTGCTGAACAGCTGATCCAACTCACCATCCAGGCAGAACACCAACACTAAAAAGAATCCTATGAGCCCATAAAACACCATTGATATTGAACCATTGAAATTATCTGAAATTAATAATTCAGCAGAGACCAAAACACTGGTAATGTTTGGGAACAGAGCGGTAAAATAAAGAAACTAGTGCTGTTCAAAATCCTGCGAATAAGTCATAAAACTGTTGTCATTGTACATTTTTATAGGTATACACTTTTTAAAATATATGTATATCTGTGCATTCTTATTAAATGTCTATTAATTACCTTTGTCCACCTTTGTTGTCCTTGTTTCTAGCTGCATGTCTCTTTTTGAGCATCAAAAAACAAAGAGTCAAATTCCCCTGTATTTGTACACATTGGCCAATCAGGCTGATTCTGATTCTAGAATGTTACACAACATGTGTCAGCTGATATGATATAGCATATACAATTCTAATGATTCTAACAATGCAAGTGCTTTAAAGACATTTGGGTCATAGGGTTGGGTTCCAGCAAAAAGAAGGAAGAAGAAGAGAGTGAAGGTCAGTGGAGTTACCCGAGTAACTTGAAAACCCACCCGCACAGTAATCAGAGCTGTAGAGGACACCCCTGACCTTTACAAATGTAAATAAAGAGTGGAACCAAAACTCAAGTGAGCTGGCACCCGTGTTCCTTCCACCGGTCTTTCCAAGAATATTCAACATGGAGTGTTTGACCCGGTTTGTGTAGGATGTGGTCACGGGAGGAACCACTGCAGCGCCGCCAGAGCAGGAAAAACACACAGAGACGGGCTGAGATGAATAATGTGTGCAGCCATTGTCACACTAGGGGTCCAAGTCATGCACCCGGTTCTTGTCTCTGATCTACGGCCCAGGAGAGGCCTTGGCTGTGTGTGTGTGTGTGTGTGTGTGTGTGTGTGTGTGTGTGTGTGTGTGTGTGTGTGTGTGTGTGTGTGTGTGTGTGTGTGTGTGTGTGTGTGTGTGTGTGTGTGTGTGTGTGTAGCACAGAAAAGGTGCTGATGTGGGTGAAACAATGACAGGTTTGTTGCTTTTACAACATTTCCCCCCTCCGTACACCCTAGTGGTGGTGTTCTCACAGTGCAAACACACTTACACACACAAAATCCAGCCTATTGTGCATACACACACATGTTGCCTATACAAACACAGTCACACACACACACACACACACACACACACACACACACACATAGACCCTCTGATCCCTGTAAACCATGTAAACCACAAGAGGCAGCTGTCATTATGCTCCCGGAGGAGCTCGCATGGTGTAATTTAAAAAGATAAGAGGACAAATTAGCTGAGAATTCATTATGTTTATATTCAGTGAGTGGGCATTTATGGGAAGGTTTTTTTATGGGCGGCTGCTGATGGGATAACTTCATAGGACGAACAGCGGCACTGGAAATGTATTCCATGTAGAGTTTTCTTAAAGGATCATTTGATCCAAATGGCATTTGCCTGACCCCAAAATACGTGAACATCAATCGAATTTGCGCTCGCATTTGTTAACATATTTTGCACATGTACGAATAGTTTCACTCGCGTTCAGGGGATTTGTTTTGATTTCTCGTTTTTAGGAAATGCAAACAGCTCAACCCAATCCGTTGTGGAAAATCAACAACGCGGGCGGAAAAAGGTGCAGACACCAAACAATCTGTGTTTACATCCATGTTTGCCCGTTGACTTCCATTTTGTTTGCTTTCTCTGCTGGCGTGTGCTGCATTAGTGTGGGGGGTTGCTTTTGGTGGTGGGATATTCATGTATGTAGGCAGAGAAAACTGGGGAGTTGGGGGTAGAAAGGACAGATGTTGGGATTAAATGAGTCGGGTGGATTTTGAGCTGGGAGAGTTAAGCTGCACATAAAGAACCAAGGGTTTGTTTTTTTTCAAAAGGGATTTTGGTCAGGGTGGCGGTTCTACATGTAATGACTCACAGAAACCTCTCCTTCTTTATAATGACGAAACAATCCTACAAAGTAGGATAAAGGTTATTTATAATACTATTGATCTACACAGCATGGTATTAATCATTATTTAACTTGGCTACTAGAGGGCAGCAAAATAAACCCACATATGCATTTGTACCCCTGTTAACTAGAAACAGCAAACTCGTCAGCAAACAGTCACCTATTCACACAGAAGTGGGGCAACATTATCATTTATTTGGTGTTTGTGTCCACAAGTCCAGTATTCACTCTCCTTTTACCTCTGTTTTTGGTCTCCACCACCTCCTAAAGGAAATATCTGTCTCTTTAGCTGCTAAGTGCTCCGTTAAATTCACCAGTTAGTCCAATAGATAGCGAGACCTATCTCCACACTTTGTTTAAGCCCTTAGCAAGCACACCATTCCCCAGAAAAATATTGGCATTGTTGAATATTATAGGTTGACTGTTGACGCTTTCTAACCAAAAATATGTTTCCTAAATACTTTTCTTATCATCCTCATATCATGCTTGCAAAAATGCACAATGCCATTATGCCACGTTGTGAAATTGGTTAGTTTTAGGCAACAAAGCTACTTGGTTAAGGTTAGAAAATACAAACCACTTCTTAAGATATATCACACTCTGTGCGATCTATCTATAGTCACAGTTTATTCAAAGACATATTTTTGACAGAATATGGCAAATTGTGGCTAATACATTTGGGTGGATTATCACTTTAAAGCTACAAAAGGCATCGGCACGGTGGTGGCCAAAAAATGACTGCTTTCTCCGAATATAAATTCAGTAAATTGTGCACAGCAGATGTTTTGATCAATGTTTTATATCTGGATGACTCACATAAAAGAAAACCAAAGGGAAGGAGGGCAAAAACAAATAAAAAAGGAGGCAAAAGATGAAACACTGATGAATCCAGGTTTCTGTGGCTAGAGAGCCACTTCAGAGATGTGATGTGTCACCAATACCAGAAACTTACTGGGACAAATCATTTCAATAACATGGGAATGGGATGCTTCACACAGCACAAACCATTTATTTTCACAACTATATCTTCCAGTTTCTTGGAACCATATAGGATCATTTCTTATAAAAAGTGTGTGTATTTTTGAGGTACTGGTTGGCTGCTTGGGATCTTATTGCATGTGTGTGTGTGTTTGTGTGTGTATACATGTGCGTGATACCCACAATCCCAAGAAGAAGGATGAGGGGGAACGTGAAACTGGAATGCTAGGTTTCACTTAATCATCTCCTGATGCTAGTGTAAACACTGAATCTGATTTGAGCTAATTGGGTTTGTAGTCAGGGTAAATAGTGTAAAAGGAAACCACTCGCACATTCAGCAAGATCTTTTTCCCCACCTCCTCTGTTCACTCCAACTTTATTCTTCTATTTAACCAGGAGGACAAAATGTTGAAACTTGTGCCAGTTTTTTTTTTATTTCCCCTCCATGCTTTTCCTCTGATCCGCTGTTATAAAAAGGCTTTCTTTCTGCTCAAAGTCATAAGTAATTTCCATAATGTTGTTTGCTTGAACTGTGAGTTTTTCCTGCTCGGGTATTTGGGTAATTAGATTTTTGAGAAAATAAGGGTGCAGGGAAAGGGAGAGGGAGAAAGGGATGATATATATATTTAAAGAACCTTTTAATCGATTTGCTTGCGTTGGTTTTTGAGATATTTCACATTTGTGGTTATGGATCCCCCCCCCCCCCTCCCTCCCCCCCTCCCCGCCTTTTGGCATTCTCTGCGCAGTTTTGAATTTTTTTTTTCGCCATCCAGCATCTTGTCACTCACAACTCCTCTCTCTTCCTCTCTCATCATACTCGGTAATGTAGTCGCACTGATTGCATTCTCCCGCTAATCTAATTCTTCCCTCTTTCAGCCCCCCGGAGACTTGGAGTGGTTTCACGTCACATCCATTTCAAAGACACCCCCCCCTCCTCGCCCACCCAACCATCCACCACCCACCACCTTCCTTCCTCCTGACAGCACATGCTAACGTTAGATTGAAAAGACCCATAAGCCTCGCCTGCCCTGACCACTCCGATCACATTACCGCCTTCACAAAAAACAAAGCTTGCTCCAGCTCACTGCTTAGATCTCATTATGCGTCCGCAAAAAAACAGTCAACTTCAGTGATCCACATCAAAACCAAACCCAAAGGGAATCCTGCCCAGCAATTAAGATAACATTTATGCCCAAACTGCAGATTTCGTCAATTTTACTGCAGAAAATGTCATTAGCGCAGGCTTCAAAAGCGGTGGCTATCGCTACACGACACTAATTCATTCTAGATTAGCTGTCCCCTTCGCACAAGATCCATACGACAAAATATTAACCCTGAAAACATACAGGAAAGGAACCTTTACAGGGAATAAAGACATATCTTTGATCAGGGACTTCAAATCCCATGGTGCATTGCTAATCCCCGTGCTAGAATGATCAATGGCTCCCCGGGTCGTTCGGGTCAAAAGGTGGCTGACTGGCCTTGTTAGGGGTCAGTGTCCCTTTGAGCCAAAGAGACAGGCGAGACAAAACAAGGGTTTCTCTCTGCCTTTGAAAAGAAAAAGTAAAAACGGCGTCTCCAAGACATAACAAATCAATCTCTTCCCTTCTAGCGAGAGATCAAGATTGATTATCTGGATGCACACAAGCCCTCGTGTTTTTCCAAGTCTGAAATGGAGAGGTAAACAATTCAAAAAATGTTGAAAATGTACGAAGAAAAGAGCACTTTTCCTTCACAGAAACAGAGACGTAGTTACTGCATGTCCTTGCCAGAGTTTGCCTTTTTGTAAACAAAAAACGTCCACAACACAAGTCTCTGCTGTTGGAGCAACTCCAGGAAATGCCCCTTCCAGCCAACGTCTGCTTCTACGGATGTGAAGGACATTATTCCATCACTCACATCAAACTCTCTCTTCTGTTGCTCTTACTCTCCATTGTACTGAAAAATAGAAGGCAGCTGACGGCAGCGTCAGAGCAGAGGTGTAAACACAGACACATTGATCTCCCCATTTCTCCCACTCTCCCCTTCCTCGAATGATTGGATGTAAATGAATCGAACACACACACACACACACACAATGATCTTCCCTCACACCAGGAGGAGTGATGGTGTTTGCGCTGGAGCTGATTGTTAATGCGTGAAGGCAGCGGGAGCGCGCGTCGCCATTTTATCGGTGTTTTTGTTGCAATCATTTAAATGACTCGAGGTATTTGGGATTCTCCGCATCTGCTTTCCAAATCAAGCTTCATAACTGGACCCGCAATTGTAAGCTGCAAACAAGTGAAAGATGATTCACCGTTATCTACCTGGTTTTATGATTACATGTGTACGTAAAGCCTATGTTCATCCTAGTGTGATAGTTAGCCAAAGTGTGTTCCATGTGAGCTTTAGAGCCACCTGAATGGTTTCATTAGTGTTTTTTGCATATCAGGTATATCCATTAGGAAGCTTGCATTTTTCCCCCATCCCTATTAAAAAGCTGTGTGTGCCCAGAGCGTGCATTTGTGTTTGTGTGTGCACATTTTGCTCATTGTTGGCCGCATCGCCCGCCCGATGCCACAGGTAGCCGTGTGTGCTCAGTGGAGTGTGAGTCGCTACACCTGTTCTCCCCTCAGGGAGGCGCTGTCCACGGCCAGCTGGCAGAGCCGAGTCGGGACGGAGGATTTGGACAGATTGGACGAGCGGTGGGACGTCGGGACGAGCAGAAGACACGGCTGAAGGTGAGGGCTAAAATAGAGGGAATAGGAAAAGTACTGAGGGCAAGAAGAAAAGGTAAGAGCGAGGTGGATGATGGATTATGCAGCGAGGTTTGTCAAGACAGCGAGGAGGGCACGTGAAGGGCAAATATGATTAACAATAATATGATGAAGTACTGAACTTTGTGCTTGAAGAAGCATGATCCTACCATGTAAATGTATATATGTAGATATAATGATAATATCTACATTATAATCTAATACGAATTAAATATTAATGGTATGAAGCCACCTGATCTTATGGGCAGGTGTATAAATAACACGTCATTGTAAAAAATGACATTAGCATAACTGTAAAAAAACAGCAACAACACTATGGGTCTCGAACCCTGGTCTCCTGGGTGTGAGTACTGTGTTTGTATGTTCCCTCTACCTTCCCACCCAAACATTAAGTAGTCCCTCTTTCATTTTGTCGTATTCCAATTATTCAACAACGTTTTATGCACATACGTTTACGTAGTTGATATTGTATTCTATATTCTAGAATATAAATTTCTATGATTCTAAGATTAGACTTTTCCAGTCTAAATTACAAAATGTCATTCAAGAAAATTCTATTCTCAAACTTCTTTTTGTAATATAATGAAAATTATTCTATTTTATAGAAGAGAATCTACAATATAGCATTCTATTTCTTAAATCCTAGAACATAATGTTATATTGGATCAGGGAATATTCTACACAGAACACATCATTTAATTCATTAGTTAGTTGGCGTGCTCTGCAATAGAATACAATGTTCCATTATGAGGCGTGTTGTAGAACAGTATTGTTCATTGTAGGATAAAATGTATTCTCAAACAGCATTCTTTGCAATAATAAAATGCAAAGGAACTTATTTAAAAAATATTTTCTATAAATTAAAATAATAAAAAAAATATATATATATTATTCCATTGTAGAATATTCTTTTCTATTTCATCCCATTCTGAATTAGAACATTACGCAACATTCAGTTCTGGTACAGAACATTTTGCCCTGGAATACTTCATTCAACCTGTTATAATAAAACATTCTAGATCTGGTGAGATGTGGTATAAGGCAAAATACTAGGAAATCAAAGTCTTTTGCCTCACAAATGATGTGCCCTCCTCCCTTACCATCAGTCATTTCCAAACTGTCACATCACAGTGGTGAGATGCCTCACTGCGATTCACCAAAACTGAATTAGCAGCATACAGAATAATACAGAACAATACAGAATTATTAAAGAATGGGTTTTTTTTACCCTCTGGTAACTAAAGCAGCTGTATCAGCTGACTTTTATACTGAATAAAATATTAGCTTGTACAGTATGTCATCATGATTTCATACTCTATCTGTCTCTGCTTGTATCTAAAATATTTGTCTCCATTCTCGTCTTTTATATCGTGTTAGACTCATTTCACTGTCTCTAACTTCATTTCTTCCACTTTCTGTCTCTTGGGTCTAGTTAGGATGTGTGTGTTCGTTTGTGTGTGTGTGTGTGTGTGTGTGTGTGTGTGTGTGTGTGTGTGTGTGTGTGTGTGTGTGTGTGTGTGTGTGTGTGTGTGTGTGTGTGTTCTCTATGTGTGTGTGTCAGCTTCCCTCTGTCCTGCCTGCAGGCTGAAGTGTCAGACAGAGAAGTGAGATGTCTCTCTCTCCCTCCATATGCAGTTGTTAGCTGAAATACTGCTACGCTGCTGCAAACAGCCAGGAGGGTCAACCAAAACACACATATACACACTGATATATATATATATATATATACAGATGCATAGGTAATGTACCACACAAACAATGTACTGTATGAGTATACTGTGTACTGTGTCAAATAAACACATACCTAAGCACACACACACACACACACATCTCATATCTCATTAGTTGGCAGCTCATTCAACAGGGAACATATGTTGAGCTTACTGGGCAGGGACAACACACACACACACACACACACACACACACACACACACACACACACACACACACACACACACACACACACACACACACACACAGTCATGTCTTCATCACTTTAGAGGACATTACATTGACCTACATCCATTGACTGAAGACAAACCTTTACTATAACCACTTTATGACTAATCCTAACCCTTAAACTAAACCTAACCTTAAACCAAGTCTTCACCTTTCAATGTAATGATTTACGTTAAACAGACTTCCATTCTGTCCCCGAAAGGAAACACAGTCCCCACAATGTGACTGTGTGAACACATATATGTCCCCACAAAACAGAGTTTTACACACACACACACACACACACACACAGTTGTGTTCTCATGAATGAAAATGACATTGAATTACATTAATTTCCTGCAGACTTGTCCTAATCCTAACCCTAACCTTAAACTAAACCTAATCATACTCTAATCTTAAACTTAGTCTTCACACAATTATGTACGTTATGGGGACCTGCGATTGCCACCATTTTGTCCTCCAAAAAAAGGCGGTCCCCACAATGCAAGTTTGTACTCAGATCTCTGTCCCCACAAGACAAGTGAAACACACACTCTGCACTTGCTATCCATAGGGCCAGTCCACTGGGAATACTGCAGTAGCTGCAGGATGGAAGGTAAGACAGGAAACAGAGCGAGAGGTGAAAGTGATTGTGGGTAAAAGATAGATGTAAGCTGAGAGGTAGTGAAAGAGGAGAAGAGAGGGACAAAAGGTAGAGAAAGTTGGGAAGAGAACGAGACAGTGAAAGTGGTGAGAGGGTGGAGGAATTTGAGTACGCAAGGCCAAGAGGGTACGGAGCAGAAAAAGCAAGGTTTCAGAAGTATGGGAGTGGGATGGAGAGAACAAAATCATTTGTGCCAAGTACCTCAGAAATGAACTGCAAGGCACAAAAAGAGCCAGATACACTTTCCACACACACACAATTTGAATAGAGCCAAACTCAGCCCTGCATTTGAACCAGCGGCTACACCCGATGTAGGCCATTCCCGAACACTTTTGAATCAGCTCCCCCGCTCTCCTCTCCCAGGAAAAATGAAAAGCATGAAATTGACCAAGTCAAAGCTGCAGCCTGAGCAAAGCTGATTTTTCTGCTATTGTACCAGAGGCGGTATCTATCCAATGTGATTCTGCTGTTGTGATCTGGGACCGAGTTTTGTGTTTCACCCTTGAAATTCTTTATGAGGCTTTTGTTTCGTTTTTGGATCATGCTTTTTTTGCGGAGGGTTAGAAAGCAAGAGGATGTGTTTCATGTGAAAGTGGGTTCTCTTGGTGCCAAAAACACCACACCAAAATCAGTGGAAGTCATCGTTTTACACAAAATTCAACCAGACCCTCATACCTTAGCAACAAAATAGGGAGTTTGTCATTGCCCTACAAAATAAGTGTATTATATTTGCCACGTTTTGCAAGTGGAGTTTGCTCACATCCAAAAACCACCAATAAACATTAATGACCAACTGCGATCACATAACTAAAACCATCTCCATGGCAATAAAGCAAACCTCATTGGCTGATGAAGGCTATGAGTTGTGGCTGAAAGCACAGGGAAATAACAAAGTAAGTGGACCTTCTCTTGGGAATCTTTTGTCAAGTTGCTTTTTCCCAAGGCCAAGATTTAACATTCAAGCTCTTCTTGGTTAATGTTATGAGATAAATGATGGACATGGTTAGGGAGAAAGTATCAGGGAAGCATTTTAGTTTACAGATTTTGTTTTTTGTTTAAAATCCCCCAAATTTCACACTGGATGTTTCTTGTCCACATCTATTTACATTATGTGCAACTCCTGACTGCATCCACACTGCGTGCATCTGTTCGTAGATAAATACAATACTCTGTTGTCACATATGATACTTAGCTCTTCAACACTTTCGTTCTGTGCATCACTACTCTTCCTCCCCCAGTCCGACACTTTTCTTGTTCCGTTTGGACGCGATGAAAAGGCAACTCAAAACAGCTCTATCCGTGGCATGACGGGGACTGAGTCTGTTTTTAGGACCCACAGGAAGGCTGAACAGACGAGAACCAAAACCAGACGTGTGCTTACTAGAGAAACCGGTGGAAGGGAGCTGGACTCTGCCTCTCGGAGAGGTATGCGCGTGTTAAAGAACATCAGCTCTGTTATGCTTTTTGCTGCATTAAGAACTGCTGCTTTGGCAGGGCACACACGCATTCACACACACTCACACCCACACACACACTCCAGCTCGCTCTCCTCGGTGACGCCGCCGTGCGTATGGTTTGCATTGGTTCTGCTGCTGGCTTTTGTAAACAGCGCTAACTGCTTGTGTATGTCTGAGTCCTGCGAGTTCTCAGACTTTTGAATGAAAGGCCACCTCTATCTCTCTGCCTCTCTCTCTCTCTGTCTCTGTATCGCTCTCTGTCTCTTCGCTGCCCTCTGACCTGCTTTACCGTACGGGCTGTCACGAGCGTGCGCTCTTGTCACGCGTGTTTAGGTAAGTCTGTGACATGTGATCCCTGCAGGCCAAGGGTTATACACATCCAATGTCGTCCACCACTGTTGACTGTAAGTCGGTTAAGGACAAAGACTGTGTGTGAGTGCCTATTAAGTTTGGCCTTGCTCACTTCCTTGCATTGAATACCTACCCAGAGTGCATCAGTTTGTTGAACTTTGTGGACGGAAAGCTTAATCTTGGTCTTTAATTGAATTGGGTTTAATCAGACAGACACGCAATGCATGAATGCACTAAAAGAGTCCAACTAATGAACGTGAGCGTCGTTAATGTTGCCTACATGGCTAGTGCAACCAAAGGAGACATCAGCCATTGTCTGTTCCATTCTAACCTCTAAAGTATCAAGAACACGGAGCAGTAATTCTCCATCTCAATGATGTTGTGTGCGCTCTTATCACGTGCACATGGCTCGTTTTTATACGCGCCTAATTTGAGACTCATTTCAAGTTCTTTATCATCATATGCACAACCATTACACAGACGCAGTCGTTGGCAATGAAAATATTGAATGCTTAGGAAAAAGAAAAATAATGTAAATTAAAGCAAAATGAGAATCTAAGAAATAAAACTCAGGATAACAATGCAGATCAGTCTTGCAAGCTTGGTGTATTAAAACCGTTTCTCTCTATGTAGATATATATGGCAAATATTTTCTTTAACGCACTACCAGTCACCATGTTTAAGTTTACATCAATAAAGATGAATATTGATTTTAATGCATTGAGCATCCCACTTGTATGGAGGTAGGCTACATAAGCTCAATACGATGTTACAGAAAAGTCACTGACCAACGCTCTAGCACATGGTGTCTGTGCTGCATTCATGTGGTGTCGGAATAATCACAAAAAAATTGTTTGCGATCATATTTTATGGCTAGCCTCGTCCGTTTCTTTTGCTCTTGGTTGTCACTCAAATACTGGAAATAGCTATTACCTTGTAGTTTAACAGCTCCAAGTTTAAACCTCCATGGTATTTCCACGTTTTGACTTAAAGCTCATGAACACACCGAAGTTGGAAGAAGAACTTCCAAACTGTGGAAATGGGACCAATAGAGGATCATGGGAATGCACCATTAACATCCCGTGCTGACTGTCTCAACAAGTCCAAATCAATCAGTCCTTGTCAACACTACGACTAAGTGGTTTTAAAATCCCCTCAAAGTAAAAACAAGTAATGTTACCAGAACAGAGACAATGACCAATCTTCACTTAGGCCAAAAATCCTGGTTGACAAATACCATCCTCCTGTGAATGAGAAACAGAGAAACAACATCCACATTTATAGCTTGTTGCTTCTCAACAAATACTAAAGACTTCCAGATTGACTTAGAATACTGAGTGTGTGAGTTTGAGTTGGGAGGATGGGCGGTTCATGAACTTCGGGGGGGTTTAGTATTGTCATCCTTTGATTTTTGAGCCCTCTAATTTTGCGTTATATTTTTTTGTTTTGATAAATGTAGTTGTCAACCAAGTTTCCCACAGGGACAATAAAACACTAAGTATCTGGAAGACGATGTGATTACGCTGGAAGACAAATCAACACACACGAACAAAAAGAAAAGGGAAAACAGATCCATAAAATGCTGACGATGTGATCCAAACATTTTTTGACTGCTCTGTTTTTGATTCTGGTGATTTATAGGATCTGAACTGAAAATGAATTGCAGTGAAAAGCAGACACGAATGCAGATACACAAACAAGCGCACATCTTGTCCACATTAGGACAGTAACCCTAACCCAATGTCTGCCCCTCATCCACAGTCACAGGAAGTGAGGTCAGCATAGAGACAGAGTGTGTGTGTGAGTCTGTTTTGATGTGTGTGTCCCCCCCCCACCCCCCTGGTGTCTCCTTTCTCTGGGAGATTAGATTTCAGCCATCACTGAGGCCTGCTAATTAATGTCACAACCTGCTGGCCGTGTCAGCACCAATTTACTACACACACACACACACACACTCAGGTACTCGGGCCTATACCCAACTTGGCACCTATATGCACACACACACTATACACACACTTGGCACCTATACACACACACACACACACACACACACACACACACACACACACACACACATACACACACACACTTCCTCTCCTCACCTGTCACAATTAATGTCATACTTTTGCTTCTGACTTTCGGGCCTTTCTGCTTTCCCTCTCTCCGTGTCACTCTATCCGCACAGTTTTTCTTCCTCTCCTCCAACATTTCACCGTCTTCCTTTCTGCAGGTTTTCCCTTACCGTTCCTTTTTCACCTCGCTGTCACTACTGATTCTCCACCTCTTTCTTTCTCTCCCTATACATCCTCCCCCCTCTCTCCTTATCTTTCCCTGTCAGCTCTCCCCCCACCCTTCTCCCTCTGCTCCCTTCAGTTCATTTTTTTTTGTTGCACGTCTTTCCCCATATGCTGCTGGAAATAATGCGCTCCATTACTCTTTCCGTCATCATCACTTCTCTTTACATCCAGCTGTCCTCGTCTCCTGTTGATCCACTCTTATCTCAGCACATAAAAAGGAAGACAGCCTACAACAAATATAGAACTATAAACATCACGTTAAATTAACACAAATAGCACAAATAGCCTGAAAAAACGGTAATGTCTTGGAAAATAACCCCTAATGATGTCGCAATGATGTCATCAGGGTTATCTCTTTATTAATTTGAAAGACACAGGTGATTACCAAGAGGAAAAGGTCAGATGAAAGCTGCTGTCAAGTTGCATTATGGGAGTTGTAGGACACATTGATGGTTCTTGACACCATACGAGGGACTTGAAGTCACTATCAGCAAGTTTTTCCATCCAATTTTAGTGCACTTCAGGTACATCATGGTGTTTTCAATAGGTTTGTTTCCATTGCACTTGGTCATATTTTGCTTTTATCGACGTACCAACCTTCCCATCACAAGCAAGGTTTTTGTGATATTTTATTTTTTTCAAATTTTCGATATTGCCCCTGAAGTTTTTTTTTATGGACAATTATGTTAAAATGCGCATAAAAACACTAAATGGAAACTTTTTTCCTCGATTTTCGCAATTGGCCAACTATAAGGAAATGTAATACAAAATCACTGGAAATATATTGACTATAGTAGTATATGTCTATTTTTCGGATAGCTAATACAAAGTATTGGGTATTGCAGCTGTAAAAGCATTAGGGCTCGCTATGTCACGAGATTATGCGAAAATCGTGAGGTCACATATCGAAAATCTGTCTCGCCAGGCTTCAAATAATGCATTTGTGTCTGATAAGCCAGAGGACGAACCAATCAGCATCTTGGGAGGAGCTAATGGCAGCTACAGCAGCCATTGCTTAGGTTTGCGAGAAGACACAGAGAGGTTACTGCTCTTTTAAAACAACAATGGTAACTCATGAAGAATTTAGCATAGATGCTGCTGTAGCATCAGTTATATCAGAACTGGAGAGAATTTCTTCATCTGACAGAAGAGCAAAGAACGGCACTGAACTGTTTTTCGATCTTCTCCCAACCTAGTAACCTAGTGCTTTAGTAAAAGTTTGATTGACAGATGGTTGATCCGATCACCTGCTACCTATTTTTTTTAAATGCCAACTGTTACCAAACACGGCCTCTAACAACACATCTGGCGGGTCAGCTGAGTAAAAGCAATTATTGAGCAGAAATGAACAATTTAAAAAGGTAACGCATAGAGAAATATACAAAGTGCAAGGGATTGTTACACCTCCAAAATGTAAAAAAAGAAATATATAAAACACATATTTAAAAAGACATGCAATAGTTCAGGAATGCAGGGTTCTATAAAGACAGAAAGTTAAATAAGAAAAATAACATAAACAATGCAAAGCGTGTAACATATTTGATATATATAGGAATAGTCAAGTTACACTTTTTCCCAATTTAACGTAATTGACAATCTATTCGTAAAAGTATCTACTTTACAAACATTAGCATAATTTAACACCAGTTGAAACATACTCTACTGTATCTAGTTTCAGATACATGACCCCCCCGACCCCCAGGATGCCCCCTGCATAGCTTTCCAGTACAGTCATGTTTGGTGAGTCATGTTTGTGACCTCGTGTTTAACCACATCGCTCCCTCCGGCTGCCGATCAATAATTTGTCCAGCCAGTCGGACAAACCTCACTCACCGTCCGATGCCTCTGTGTGTCCGTGTCCTGCTGTGTGAGTATGTTAATGTGTGCAAGTGTTTGCCCCTATCATTAGCCCTAATGATTGACAAAGTCCTCCCATTTCCACCTCCTCCCCCTCCCACCTCCCCTTCCTTCCCTTATTGACCCTCCTGTCAGCGGCTTGTCACCGGGACTTCCTCATGTCATCAATAGAAGGACTTTATCTAGATGGACAGTACACCCCCCCCTCCTCTCTCTCCTTCATGTACCTTATGGCTTATCTGGGATACAGTATCTGACAGGGAGGTAAATTGAGTGTGTGTCCGTGTGTGAGTGCGTTCTTGTATTTCTCCCCGTTAAAAAGGGCAAAATGTCCTCGCAGGAGGCGAAGAGGTGAGGAAAGAACATTTTGCTGCTCACTTCTAGGGGTTAGATTTCAGGCGGTTTGGGTGTTGGGTTTAAGAAAAAAAGTCCCCGCCCTCCAAAAAAGAAATCATTAACACATTCTTTCACAGCTAGAAACACTAAGTCTGTAAGTCTTAGTTGCATTAAGTACACACAATTCAAATCAAACAATCCCAGACATGCACATGTGTTTTAAAGGTGAAAATATTCTAGTATTTAGATCTGTTCCTACTAGCATCTTGTATCTGGTGCTCAACATGATGATAATGATAATGATGTATTCCAGCTACCACTTAGTCAGAAATATCAAAATAATGAATGTATCTCTTTTGGTGGCTCTTTTAAGTGTTTGCCCTTCAAGTCACTTTGTGGTCTGTTTGTAATAAACACAAGAGGAACTGCTCTGCTGGATTGAGCAGCAATCCACCGTCTCAACAGAGACAGAGAGCATCACCTCTAAAAACGTAAAAATAAACAAAGTAAAAAAAGGGGCCTTGCAGTTCTGACCAGCCTTTATTGACTTTAACTCATGGTGCGCAGTTCAACGGCAAAAAATCAACTGAGCTATCGAGCATAATGCAGTTCCTCTCAAGCTCACTATTTCCCAGTGAGTCTGTACGAGAGCGTCTGATGTCAAGGGTGTCAGATTTTCTTCTTCTTTCCGACAGTAGTTCTAAATCTCATTGTTTGACATGAGCTCTGAGACTATCCATCACTCCCCCTTTCTCCCCCCCTCTCTTTTTTATCTGGGTTTTTGGGATTTTTACTTCAGTCAGTGGAGGGCGAGGAAAGACAAGAACGATGAAGAAGAAGGAAAAGAAATAGAAAGAGGAGCGTAAGAAGGTGTTATACAAGGGAGTTGTGAAGAAGAAAGGGAGGGAGGAAGGGAGGGAGAGAAAGCGAGAAGGAGGGAGATAGGGCGAGAATGACAGATGGGCCCAAAGAAGAGAGGGCTGCTGGGTTCAGCACTGCGGCAGAGCTGAGCATATGACAGCTTTACAGTGGGCTCTGTGTGTGTGTGTGTGTGTGTGTGTGTGTGTGTGTGTGTGTGTGTGTGTGTGTGTGTGTGTGTGTGTGTGTGTGTGTGTGTGTGTGTGTGTCCTGGCTCTCCTATACAAGTGTGTATGTCTCTGTGTTGCATGACAGTGTGCGTCCTGGCCTTTTGCACAAGCGTGTGCATTGGGACTGTGTGTGTGTGTGTGTGTGTGTGTGTGTGTGTGTGTGTGTGCACGTGTGCTCATGCACATGCTCACGTCCGTGCCTTGGCATGGTGCCAGTGTTTACCTAGGGCATTTTCTGTGTGTTGAATGTAGCCAGAGGGACCGTTCCTCCACCTGTTATCCTTCCATTCTGCTCTCTTTTCTGTCATCCGTCTCTATATTGACTCAACCAGTGATAAATCAGAGCTTGCTGTGGTGTGTGTGTGTGTGTGTGTGTGTGTGTGTGTGTGTGTGTGTGTGTGTGTGTGTGTGTGTGTGTGTGTGTGTGTGTGTGTGTGGGTGTTTGTGTGGGAGACGCATGTTTACTTTCGCCGCGGCACATGTTGGCTCAGGGCTCAGGGAGGCTTTCTCACCCATCTTAAACGCATTGAAATTTGTTTACAGAGTGTTGCTGCGCTCATTTGCTCATCGCAGCTTGTTTTCTCCAATACATCACTCCTCCCAGGCATGCAGAGGTTCTCCAGAAATAGGCCTTGACAAGCGTTACGCAATAAGATACAGTACGGATGTGCTTGACATCTTTTCTGCTATTTTTCTTCTTTATGGTCATTTTCTTTTTGTGCTAGAGACGAAACCACCATTTCCTCCTCCATCTCCTCCTCTCAGCAGTCGGTCGACGCCGCACCCTCTGATCGTCCTCCTCCTGCTGGCCGGAATTTCCGCACTTCCTGTTTCTCAGGCTTTTTTGGCTGCGATGTCCGCGGGCGAGGCGAGAGGTCGCGAGGTCGAGAGGACCAGGTGTGCCAGAGTTGGCGCCGACTGGTTTTTCGGGCCGCTCCGCTACACCTTTGTCCCCGCTTCTGTTGAATCTGGCACGGTGTGAGCACATTTTGTTCTATTGTTCTCTCACTGAATATGGTGTTATGCTGAGCTGCTATGTTGGTTTGTTACAGTCAGCTAGTCTCACTTTCTCACAAGTCCCATTATAAACTATTTTTACGGATTCACTAATTCGATGCATTGTATTCTATTGTATGTTTGCCAGGGTTTTGAGAAATCCCCTCTCAATATTGCCAAACAAGAGTTGTATAAGAGTTATTATTTTATTTTTAAAAAACTAACGTCTTTGATGCAATTCACCATAGTTTTTTATATGGCAGGATGTTTTAAACGGCCCCTATTATGCTATTTTCCGGGTGCATATTTTTTATCTCCAGTTACAGCTACAACATGTTTACATGCGTTAATGCTCATAATCCTCCTTGTTTTTCTCATCCTGGCTGTCCTGCAGCACCTCTTCTCACCCTCTCTCTGAAACGCTCCGTAGCGCTGGCTCCTCCCTCCAGAAAGCAAAGTCTGCTCTGATTGGTCAGCGAGCCCGCTCTGTTGTGATTCGTCAACGTTTCACATTTCAAAAAACTCTTCCTCCAGAGCTTCAGCTCCGTCTCTCTCTTTTGTTGTTTGAGGGCCAAACTAGCCGGAAGGAATTTTACATCACTTCTGGAACATTATGACCTCATAAAGTTACGGTAGTGAAGGAGAGAATTCAATGGAGCCGTTTCAGGAGCTCAGGAGCTTCTGAGGGAGAGGGTAACTCCTCTTAGACGTGGACTTCAGGTTTTACACTCTACGGACCTTTTACATGTACAAAAATATATATAACACACTAAAGAAGAGGGAAAAAGTGGAAAAGCATAATAGGGCCACTTTAATGTCAGAAACCTGTAACTGACTTGTGTTACACATTTCATGAAGGTCTCCTGCTCGAATAAAGGATAGAAGATTATAAACTGTGATAATTCACTCAATAAAAGAACAGACATCATTTTTAAAGACTCCCCCGTGAGATATAACATCTCATCCTTTGTGCTTGTATCTTCTATCTGGACTTTGTACCTGAACCGGGCCACATAAAAACGTCCATAACGGAGCAAAGAGACGCTCGATTGTAACAGATGTCTGTGCTTTTTCCTTTTTGTTTTTATTGCTGTTAGGTCAGAACTGTGTCTCTACAGCGGCCAGAGGTTTTACTAAAAAAGAAAGACGTGAGCTCGTGACTGACACACACCATTGAACGTGAGTCAAGGGTGACGTTTACTTTCAAAAAGCACGCGCCGCACGGTGAGCTCATATGCATGCAGGACACACACATTCATAAACACGTGAATCCTTTCACTTGCTGGGCAGTAACCTAAATATACAGCATTAATCCACGAAAATACAATGGACGAGAGCATCCAGGGTCTCTGGCTCCTCTTTAAACTGCTGAGGTGGATCACAATAGGGCGCAGGGTTGTAATGAGAGGCCGAGCAGACGGGCCCCGTAAAGCCAGGACTTAACAAGGGCTGTGGGAACCACCGGGGGAAACATTGGATCAGTGTCAGAAGGGAAAGTTGATTTAACGTCGCATGTGAGCTGAGGATGTGTTTGTTGTTGCTAAAAGGTTTCTACAGGGTTTAGAGAGGGTCAGGGACTTGAGGAAGATCGGGGAGGAAAAGAGGAGGAGACTAAAAACAAAAACAGAAGCAGAGACAGATGAACAAAAAAAAGAAAAGAATGAAGAGAGACCGCCAGACGTTTGGGACTTTGGGAAGGGAAGTCTGCATGTGCTAACTTGTGGCTGATGACAAACCATTTGTCATGAGTCAGGAATGACAGAGAAAACCACAATGTGATCTCTCTCCTCATTCATTCACTCCGGGCTGCCACCCTGCTTCTGGTTTGGCTGTTTAGACTTTGTTAGTGCATGTTGTGTGTGTATGTGTGTGTGTGTGTGAATATGTGCATGAGCTATGTTTATCCGGATGTATCTGTGGTAGCAAACTTGTATGTGTGTGTATGTGTGTGCTGTGGCAGATGTGGAAGCTTTTATTTCCCTTGACAAATATACTGTGGCATGTTTGCATGTGCGTGTGTGTCTGTGTGTGTGTGTGTGTGTGTGTGTGTGTGTGTGTGTGTGTGTGTGTGTGTGTGTGTGTGTGTGTATTTCTGTACCTAGGACGGTGTCCCAGAGCCCGTGCTGAACAGTATGTAAATGCCAGGCCATGCTGCTCCTACGGGCAAACAAGCCCCATAGGGGAGAGGAGAGTCTAGAAATGACTTTTCCGCACGCTATTTCAGAACACATTCCCCTCTGCTGCTGTCTAGGCCGACTCTCAGGGTCCACACACACACACGCACACACACACACACACACACACACACACACACACACACACACACACACACAACAACAACACGCAACAACAACACGCAAAGGTTCTCCCTTCTCCCACAAGCTCAATTTAAAGGGTAAATCTCAAGATATTCTATATTTTGCAACTAATCCTATGGAAAAACTAGGGCTGTCCTTGACAGAAAAGACTTACACTCATACGATTCTAATCAATTCCATAGATCCGTAAAATTTCTCCACAAAGAATCACACAAAAGCTTTGAATCTTGTGTTTACCAGATATGTGCTCCAAGTGTCTTGGAGATAAGTTAATCTGCATAAAAAAGCATAAGAAATAGACTAAAGAAATATTAGTCATATAAGACAAAAACAACCAATTAATTGACTAATAAACTTAAAGCAGGCAGCCATCGGAAAGACCAGAAAATACAATTAATTGATCCGTTTAACAGCCAAAGTCTGGTATATCTTATTCCTTTGAGCCATAAAGCTCCATTGTTTTAACTATTAAAAACACATTAGCGAGCCACACTGTTGCACTGCTCCTTCATTACCATAAACACACACATTTTTAAATCAATCTGCAAATTGAAGGCCTTCATAGGACTAATTGGTTCTGAGCAACCGAGACAAAAACCAAGGACCCGAGTTGGACCAGGTCCCATTATATACTCAGTTTAATCAGGTAAAGTAGGGTTTTGCTGCCACAGGTCTCAGGTTTGTGTGTCAATATGTCTGATGTTCCTGGTCGGAATCAATCCAAACACACTCAGTAGTTCTGATCACGTGTAAAACTATGTGAAAGATTTATGCTGTTCAATTCGATTATTTTTCAGATGTTGATTCACAGATATAAAATTAGCTAAAAAAGTATTATCTTCTGTCTATAGTCCAGTGTGCCATGTTTTTTTTTACATTAATTAATAAACGAGTTATATTTGTAATTACTTTATATTTGTTCTTTGAACATGATTATGTTGCAGCTGCTTGTTAACTACCGCAGCTGTTGGCACTTTCTTTGTATCCAGGTAGACCTGGATCAGGCCTAGTTATCCCCAGGTCCCCTTCCAATCTTTTTTTTATAGTCCAACATATGGACTTTTTACTCCTGTTTGAGTACGATCACTAAACACTACAGTGCCCAGCTGTTTTAGGATAATATAACCTCCTTTTTCAAAGTGAAAGCATCTTTGTGACACATTTTTTAAGGAATTAAAAAGATTGTTGCTGAGAGCATCAAACTAGAAATGGAGAAACAGAAACAGTTATATTCTTAATTTAATACCAAAATATAAAACAAATACATTTAAATGAGATAAAAAAAAATGAACAAAACTCAAGTAAAACTATTTCCTAGCCGTTCAAGGACTCCTCTTTGAGAACTGCTGAAACATCTACATCAGACACGCGTTCTTGTGTCAGCACCATCTTCTCACTCTGCAATCTTCAACTCCCACAGCAATGTTTCGCTCACCTGATCCACTTAACCGGCCTCAATTAATCCAGGAAGTCCCACTGAGATAACGGATCTGCCCAATCTCGGCAGCCAATTGTCACTTTCCTGATGAATCCACTCACCTGGTTGGCTAGATTGCAATCAGTTGGGCTTGATTGAAAGGCAAGGGCACAAAAGGACAAAGACAAAATCACTTAGGCAGCCTAATAGGCCTGGAACGGTGTGTCCCATTCGGTACAATACAGTAGGCGCTGATAATCTGCTGCTGATAAGGAGGCGAGTTTGCAGACCTCAGGGGGCTGTCGAGAGGTGTGTGTGTGTGTGTGTGTGTGTGTGTGTGTGTGTGTGTGTGTGTGTGTGTGTGTGTGTGTGTGTGTGTGTGTGTGTGTGTGTGTGTGTGTGTGTGTGCGTGTGTGTGTGTGTGCAGAATTGTTAGAGATAATTTGCTTATGTGTGGAGGCAAGTAATGTCCATAAAGATTTTTACAAGCAACAGCAACACTATAATTGTTTTCACCTTGTTGATATGTAACTTAACAAGTGTGTAGTTTGGATGAAAAAGAAGGGTGACAGAGTAATCCAACTGAGTGAGGCGTCTTATTCTCTCTAGCTGATCTCACATCAGATTCAGGAGTCGCTTTCATGACCAACTTAATAGTTTTGAACAAGGTCCTGCAGTATTCGGATAAAGTAAGAAGGTGTAGCAAGGTCACTGTGTTGAATACATATTAAAACTTAATTTAGTTGAATACAATTATGGGATTTCAGTGGCATTTTAAAATCAACATAAAGAATTCAGTAGTGATTAAATGTCACAATTAATCATGACTCAAATCTTTATAGTCATTATTTGCTTGCATTAATCTGTGCATAATTTGTGAATCCCCTGTGTGTGTGTGGTTGTGTATTACTGACGTTGTGGGGACATAGACACATTGTGAGGACTCCCTTTTCTTTCAGGGATACAACGCAGGTCCCCATAAAGTAAATCATTACATTTTGGGTTGAAGACTAAAATGATGGTAAATTAAGGTTAAGATTAGGATAAGGTTTGGGTTTCGGCAAGAATTGGTTATGGTTAGGGTAAGTCCCAAGAAAATGAAAGCACGTCAATGTAATGTCCTCTTAACTGATTGAAACAGTGACAGTGTGTGTGTGTGTGTGTGTGTGTGTACAGTGATTATGTGGCCACGCTCTCTCTGCTCTAATTGTGGTTTTGGCCCTTATTTCACAATCAGTATGGCACTTGGATTACCATAATACACTTCCCACCACCAGATTCTCATGCACTACAATGCAGTCAGTTTAGCCAAAACCTCAGTGAGCTTAAAGCTTAGAGGGCCTGAGTAAAAACCCTATAGAGGATTACGGTCCAGCCCCGAGGTCCCTTATTTTAGAATAGAGGCCAGGAATGTTCTACATCACTAACGCCCCTTTAATCCTACACTGTACTGATGTACTGTATGTGTGTGAGTGTGTGCGTATGTGTGTGTGTGTGTGTGTGTGTGTGTGTGTGTGTGTGTGTGTGTGTGTGTGTGTGTGTGTGTGTGTGTGTGTGTGTGTGTGTGTGTGTGTGTGAGAGAGAGAAGAGGGCACAGTCGGTGGCTTGAGAATCTCTGGGCTTGTGTATGCATCAACAGTCAGGTGGAGGTCAACTGGGTCTGTTAACAGATGGATTGACACAGGGATCAGAGGGTCGCTGTGTGCACATGTGTGTGTGTGTGTGTGTGTGTGTGTGTGTGTGTGTGTGTGTGTGTGTGTGTGTGTGTGTGTGTGTGTGTGTGTGTGTGTGTGTGTGTGTGTGTGTGTGTGTGTGTGTGTGTGTGTGTGTGTGTGTGTGTGAGTGAGCTGCCCGGTGGCTTTTGTTTTTGCAATTGTTGGGTGACTGATTTTCTGGGTGAAGGTTAGAAAAATAACGAATTTGTTACCGTAGCTTCATAGTGCTGAGTGTCGCCTTTTTTGTTGAGTGTTTTGTGGGTTTTTTTGGACCCGTAATATGATTTGCTTCATGGTTTTTGTAGCAGATTTGATTTTAAACCCAGTTTAAACACCGCACATATAATTTTACCCAATTTTCCCAGTGCGGCTTTTCCGATTTTGTCAGGGTGAGACAAGAGGAGACAGCACGTGAGCGGAAAGAGGAGGCATCCTTTTCATTAGCGCAGGTACAATAGCGCGTGGCATTCACATCTGCTGGTATTGATTTGTGTTTGTGGATCTGCCTTTTGTGAGAGGTTAAATCCACCGCTGACTAATGATGCTTTCATGTTGCGTGTCTCTTCATCTCCCTCGCCGTCTCTGCCTCCGTCCCTCTCTCGTCTAATAAAGAGAATGGGGCGATATGCATCAGACATCAAACGACATCAAAGCCCGCACGCTGTTTACCTCCCATGCTTTCTCTCCTTCATACTCCCACTCTCTTTTTTGGTGTGTTTTTTGCACAGACATTACCTCTCTGCAGACGCCTGTTTGATGTAGAGCATCACCAAACAGTGTGCGTGGGTGTTCGCATCTATACACTGAGGCATTGTCCTTATCTAATAGGCAGATAAAACCCACAAGTCACCGTTGTAAGTGGATTTTCCAAACTTGCATTGCTACTATATACAGTAAGCATGTCCTTCGGAAGTTACAATCACTGGAGTCCCAGTAGAGGTTTGTCACAGGAATGCAAAGTACATGGCAACATGCTTTTGTGGCTATGCTTGACTTGGTTTTGGGGGATTTTGTGACCTATTTTTGCCGTCTTCCAGCATCTACATCACCAAACAGAGACAGAGGGGTTGCCCTGTGGACCATTCAACCTGTTGGCAAGCTACACCAAATTTATAAAGACGTGTAATGCCCTTTGAGCTTACATTAGGCTGGTCAGCCAGCTCCAAATGTGTGTGTGTGTGTGTGTGTGGGTGTGTGTGTATTAGTCTTGTTGTGGGGACATAAGACTGTTTACACAGTCATATTGTAGGGACTGCCCTTTCTTTTGGGGACAAAAAGTGTGCGTGCACCTGTGATGAGTCCACCTTTCTGCCTCCTACTCTCCAAATCCAATTTTGCTTTGGGACATTCAGAACTTTCACAGCTGAAAGGTCGCTGTTTGTTGACTTAATGGTGCATTTCAACCTTTGCGGATGCTTGGAAGAGAAATGGACTTGCATTTATACACCTTTCTAGTCTTCTAACCACTCAAAGCACTTTCCACTACATGTCAACGTTCACCCATTCACACACCCACACATAAGTATCTTGCCCAAAGACACTCAACGAGATGCGGACTGGAGAAAACCGCCAATCTTCCGAATAGTGAACAACCTGCTCTTTTTTCTGCGCCACACCAGCTCCATAATTAAATTATTTGAGGAGTTTTAGTGTTCGCATAAGCCACAATCCTTTGGTGAATTTGTCACTGAGAGTCTACAGCCATGCTAGTGGGACTGTGAAGTTGTAACAAATGCTAACATCAACATACATGCTCACAATGACAGAGCCAACATGTGCAACATAATCAATTAGCTTGCTTTCTTTCCCTTGCTTGTTTGAATCATGGTCGTTTGAGAACAGACATTTCCTTTATGATGGTATCTCCCTGATTGACATTGAATCTGCTTAATCAGGAAATCAAAGCTAGAGCACCATGATAGAGCAATTTTAACCTGGCATGATGTTGACGTAGTTCCTCTGGAGGATTCAGGTTCACAGGGGTCAACCTGGGGTCAGACACTGAATAGAGATGTATGAGAGTGGAAGTCTTTGGCTGACGAGTGATTTTTGAGGTGTGTGTGGGATCAAAGAGTGTCAATGGTGTCCTCGGGAGTTCGGCACTGACTAAGACGTGTGTGTGCATGTGTGATTGTGATGTAGTGAGGTGTCCTGTCCTCCTCCAAGGGCCTGCAACTCAGGGTTTTCATCCATCACCTGCCCTTCCTCCCTTTTTGCTGTCCTCTAACTCCTTTAATTCTCTCTCACCCTGCTTCTGTCACATTCCTCAATCAAACTAGCTGTCCGTTGTTGTTTATTTTTTGGCTCTTCTCCGGCTATGCCCTCTAACATTGGAACCCTTTATAGACCTACACTTTGTCATGTCTCTGACTGTCCTCCCTCGTCCCCGTCTGGCTTTTATCTTGGCCCATTTATTTATTTTCTCTCTCTCTCTCTTTATCTTCTCTTCCCTGTCACTCACACTTGTCCTCACCACCTAAAACTTTAGCTCCAGGTGAGTCCCGCCGTGGCTATGATCTGCCAAGGCCTCCCCCGGTAGTCATGATTTATGAGTGCTTTTACAGGAGATATGTTTGCCTAACAGTCACCTATCAAGGAGAAATCCCACCTCCCAGCTCTTCATTTCCTCACAGACTTTTTACTGACCCAAACTGTCAGCTCCAATGACCCCCTTTTTACAGAACAGTCCGGAATAACAGCACACATATACCTCCAACTGTGTGGCTAAAGATCTTACAAATTCATTTATGTGACTGATTCAGGACACAAATATAAACTCGGCCGTTTTCGGTTTGTTCTTGTTCTTCGCATTTCAACCTCAATCTGAACTAGATGTTAACCTCTGGTTCTGAAGAGCGGACTCAATGCGAAAGTGTCTTAAACTTGAATTCTCTCTACTGGCCAGAGGAGGACGACTCCTCTGGTTTCGAAAATAAGTCTGATTGAATTAAAGTCTATGAGAAAATGACTCTACTCCTCTCTTGATTTATTCCCTCAGTAAACATTGTAAACATGAGTTTATGGTCTCAATCTCTAGTTTCAAGTCTTCTTCAATACAGCATGATGTTCATTTAGTAAATTATGCTCCATTTTGGGTTAAATAGACCTTAAAGCGGAGGATGCTTTAGGGCGGGGCTACCTTGTGATTGACAGTTCACTACTCTACCAGCTCTGTATACGGCATCTCTCAACTGTCCAAATATGGTATCTTCTGTTTACTATTGGCAAAACAAACCCTAGCTGGCAACAGCCTTAATCCAAGATGGCGACGGCCAAAATGCCAACCTCAAGGATTCAAAACAGCAGACCACAAACCAATGGGTGACTTCATGATGACTATGTCCACTTCTTATATACAGTCTATGGTTTGAACACAAATCCTGCACACTACACTTGGCAAAAAATAAAACACACACATTGTTATTTCCCAAACTCTCAGCATGAGCTTCCTACTGAGCATTGGTATGAAAAGTAGTCCTGCTGAGTTTCCTGGTTAGCTTTGGGACCAAACGCAGGCAGAGGAAGTTGAAAGAACTTCAGTGTAACGTTAGAACCGGCGTCGGGGGCTGGAGCTGTTTTTAATTTGCGTCACTGAGTTAAGTACGAAGCGAGAGAGAGGATGGAAGAGGAAGGGAAGGATTAGGATGAAAAGTTGTTTTGAAGGAGGTTGTTTGGAGGGAAAGAGATGTAAGGATATGGCGATATCCTCCAGAGGGGTGTTTGCTGTATAGCTTTGAGGCCTTGGCCTTTAAAGCGCTGACAGACGTGCGCTTCATAGCACATTTAGCAGTCTGTCAATATAAATCCAACAGCATACATTCACAGATTCCCAAACAGGTGGCGAGAGGAAGAGAAGGTGCTTCTCATATAGAAACTGTAAGATGTTGTTTGAGGTTTTGAAACTGAGACTGATTTGCTATTTGCATGTGCAAATGTGTGTTATGTCTGGATGCATTCTGTCGGTGTATCCTTCCCATGTGTTTTGAAATGCCCGCTGAGGCCGTGTTCACACTGCGGGCCTTCGTGTTCGCTTCTACATTCTGCCCGTATCAGATTCTGATAACTGTTTACATTCATTCGGTCATAACTCGTGTCCCGTTTCAGTGCAGGCTGACACGCTCGAGCAACAGTAACAAAAGACTTCACATCTGTTCTTAAACCATTACCGCTGCTTCTTCTCCAACACTATTGAAATCTGGTAAGAGACTTTGAAATAGACCTAATTGACTTGGAGTTCTTTTCTCGATTGTTTGATAAAAAACAACTTTTTTTTGTTGTTCAAACTGATAATAAAAACATCATCTCTGTGCCAAATGTTAGGGAAATGGGATATAAAAAGATGCACTGGGCAATAGAGCTGCAACTAACTGTTTTACCTTACTGATTGTTTTCTCAATTAATCATTTAATCATTTTTTTCAAAGAAAATGTCAGGAGGAGCTTTTTTTGTCTGACCAACAGTCTGAAACCCAAAGACAATCAAATTACAATGATATTAAACACAATTAAGAATAACATTGTTGCTTGAAAAGTGACTTTACCCTCCAAATATGTTCGACATTTTTTTATATTGATAATGCATTTATCAAGGTATTGGTCAACAAACAGTCAGTCAGTGAATCAGTTAAAATCAGTACTTTATTATGGCTTCTCAGGGAATCCAGAAAGAAGACCACTTGATTTATGAGCTAAGAACTATTTAATACCAAGACCTTCCACACAAACTATGACATTTAGGTAACACTTGGCATGGATTTTCACCCTCTCTAGGTGGTACTAAATATAATTTGTACATCTTTTGTAAAGGTAATCCCACATATATATTTTTTGTCAGTATAATCTCTTTACTTTGACATTATCCCCCACATGATTAAGGCAATGTAAGATTGACTGCAGGTCTGGATGTCTCAGTTTGAACTCTATGGTATCACTGATCATCTGAACTGTCAAACTGGAATTATGCCTCTGCTTAAGAACACATAAAATGTCACATTTCATGACCCGTGCAGGAGGAAAAGTCAAAGGATTTCAGGAAGGAAGGCAGAAACAGGTTAACCAGTATTTCGGTCAACTCAAAAATGGTTCTCAACATAATTGGAGAGTTAAATGTTTATAACTAACAGAATAGCTGAATCAATCTTATCTTTCAGCTCTACCGCGAACACAGCAACATCGTCGGCATATGGAGAGTGTTTTTGTGCCTGCATGCATGAGTGGACTGGAGTATGTGAGCATTCGTGACCCCTCACGTGTGGTCGGTATCTGTAGGACCTATATCATGGTTAAGATCTTTCTCTTCCTCTTTGCGGTGTCACCTGAGATGCTCTTTCTCCCCACCCCCTCGCCCTGAGGCTTCAGGTGTATGAAGCCATTCATTACTTGTCAATCAACTTGTCAATAGCTGCCAATCACATCACTCCACCCCTCGACCAACTCCACCTTTCTTCTCCCGTCTTCGCCCTTCTTAACAGGCCCCCTTTTGTTTCAGCTTTTTTTTTTTTCTCTGATAGCTGTTGTTTTTCAATTTCATGGCCATTTCTTTCCCATAATCAATTTGCACAACATGCCCATTAGTTATTACTGTTTGCCTCAGTTGCAATTGTCTTGGTATTCAATAATCATTTTCATTCTTTTCTGCTTGGTAATTGAGGGCAGTGGAGTGTGTGAGTGTGTTTTTCTTCCCAGTCTAGTCAACTCTGTGGGTCTGTCTCATACTCCTTTTGCATTGTGTGTGTGTGGTCTGTTTGTAGACTCTATTGTGTGGCCACAGTGGCTAAACTGCGCACTACTTAAGCGTGGTAGCCAACGGAACGCCACAGCAATTACACTCGCTAAAAACACGACGAAAAGCACACACATTTCACACATGGAGAAATGTATGGTCAACTCACACAAGAGAGGAAACACACAAGGACGCGCTGTCCGTCTCCAGCGTTTTTAATTAAAAGCCAGAACTCCCAAATGTCGTGAAAATGACACACTCGGGCAGCCCCGGTATTTACAATCCCATGAATTACATTTTCATGCTGAAAACACAACACTAATAAATCACACTTTTCACTTTTAATGCAGGATCCGGTGACAAAATATGACAAAGTTTTATGCTGGGTTTTCATTTCCTAATGGTTTAGGCCTTACCTCTCTCATTCATTCCTATTTTTTCCCCTTCCTTGTCAGTTTCCATCACTGTCCTCATCTATCCTGGGCTCCTTTCTCCTGCCTCCACCTCCTGACTCTCCTGCCAACGATACTTCTTCTACCTCTTTTCCTTACTCCTTTGTCCTTTTTTTCTTCTTTCTTTCAGTCTTTTTTCTTTCAGTCTTTCTTTCTTTCTGTCTCCTGCATCCCCACTCACTTCTCTCTCCCCCCCTCGTTGGGAATAGGAGGTAATTTAGAGCGATGTAGGTTAATGACAGCGGAGACTTGCGTCGGCCACAGTGGCCTGGTGTCTGGGAACATGCCTGGAATCCAGACTAGGACATCTGACATCCTCTTCGTCTTACTCTATGCACTGATGAGCTCTGAGCAACTCCAACCTCATATTATCCCGCTTTAAACTCCATAAACCTGGAACCCTAAGTGCCCTATTTTCTTTGCGACTTGGAAACGCCATGGCTAATAAGCTGCCTGGAAGAAGGCTCTGTGAGTGCCTCTTCCTGCTGCTCACCTGATACCAAAAACAGAGCACAGCCTCAAGTCTGAAATATTCAGACAGTTTCTATAGGTGACTCCTACACAAAACCCTGGCCCATCTGTCAGTACAGTACACAAGGAGGCATTAGTCAGGCAGCTCTTGACCATGACAGCTCCCCCTCTCAGCCACCCCCCAAAACATCCCTCAGTTCTCACACAGTTGTTTGTTAATGTCCGGCCCGTCTCTGCACGGACGACACAAAACCCTCCTTTGTCTAATTGGCTCTTTAAGACGCCCCGCCGATTAAAAATCTCCCTGGTGGCAGCAGAGGAGGCAGTGGCTATAGCATCTCCCGCTGAGCTGTGACAGGCTACTGTTTACCAAAACTCTCCCTCTGTTCTCCCCCCCTCCTCCTCCATCATCTTTGCTTTCTTTTCCCTGTGACTCTCCCACACAAAGGGAGGCTGCTCGGGGTGAGGGGGGAGGGGGGGGGAGCCCTAAGGCAAACAGAGGCCCAGTGCAGGAGGACAGAGGGCCATTGATGGGCAGCATATTGACAGGGATCCTGAAAGACACCTCCGACGGACGGGGAGAAAAAGAAACAGGGGGAGAAAAGAAATGGATGCTGCATGGGCATCAATTCACCAAACACGAAGCTATGGCAAATTGCTTGCAGTTACTAATTTGAGGACACCAAAACACAGTTTTCTCTACAAGATAATGGTCTGGGAAAAAAGAAAACATCCACTAAGAATGTATTGAGACCAGAAAGCTGGAAGCCAACCACTCATTGAGTTAAGGACAACCAGTTCTCACTCATGATATACTGACTTCCCTCGGCATCTGTTACCGACGCACGTGAAACCCTTTAGCGTCTGTAAGAGACGCACCAAACTTTCCTCTTATACCAATGTGAAACCCATCCATGTCAGTATTAGACGGTCAGAGCTACCGCCATTATAAAGATTGAGAAAGTCCGAGCAAGTCTGTCGGGAGGTAGTAACTAACACACTACTTTCACTCAGGAGACCTCTGTTCGTGAAACAACATTGACTTATTTTGCCTAACTTTGTTATATAGCGGGCGTAGCCTACTTAACCCCAGTTACATAACAATCATATTTGTTATCTTAGAGAATAAACATACCTAAACATACTTTACTTAACCTAACCACGTAGTTTTGTAGCGTAAGTTAACCTGAAATCTAAGTAAACCTACATTGGCATTTTATTTTGAAAAGTGACTGTATGCATATAACACATGAGCCCCAAACTGGATAATAAAGTTATCTAGAGCGACATATTTTGATATTTGATGCGAAAGTTATCAGTGAGACGGTGAAATACATTACAAACCTGGGAGTAATAATGGCTTATAAGATGATATAGCACTGCATATTTGCATTCCAGCTGGCAGGATTATATAACATGGCAGCAGTCAGTATCTCAGTTGTCTCGTCCGTGTTTTGGCTAATGTCTGTCTGAACGATGCCTTAGGGTCAGACATCCACGGTGGTGGAAACTAAAGCAATTTGCCAAAATTCCCAGAGATGCTGCCAGTTTTTTCTACTTTGAACATCAGAAGCAAAGACCAATGACAGCACAGTTATATCCAATCAGGTGTGCTGTAGTAGGGGGCTCATGTTGGGTCCAATTATCTTCCAAGAAGCAAACTTTAGACGTTACTTGCCCCAAAAAAACGCATTCTGAGGCACAATCAAGTAAAAATTTTGAGTTATTGCTGATTACTTCCTAAAGTAAATGGGGCAATGAGATGTTTGGTACAGACATTTTTCATGAATGCTCCCTGCCTTTGGCAATGCTCTGACTATGACTCAGTCTGGTTTAGCTGTGACACGTGCCAACACCAGTAAAAGTCTGTTCTGAGCTGGGTGGTTGGAAGCCAAAGGGGGATAATCTTTAGCAAATATCTGGCCACGTTCTTCCTGCAGTTTGATAGTTTTCACAGAGTGCATAATCTGCTATTTCACTGTTTTTGCCTGAGGCAAATTTGAGGCTTATTATCTGTTCAGCAATTAGCGGGCAATCTGCTCATTATCAAGCCAATTATCCCGCACTAATAGCATGCTTAATCAATCTCATTTCATCAATTATTACCGTTTAAGGAGGTGAGTGCTGGATAATGACGCGGTAATTTCCAAGTCAGAAAGAGTTGGAGAGATAAGAACCAAGTTGTTTAGACTGGGAGGATGTGTGTGTTCCCTTATCGGGCGCACATGTGTGCACTTTTCCGTGCTGGTAGAAATCTGTGCGTGTGCGTGCATGTCTGTGTGAAGTTGAGCATGTGAGAGATGAACGGGGGAGCCTGTGAAGAGGCAGGGGTGCGTGAGGTGGTGTGTGTGTGTGTGTGTGTGTGTGTGTGTGTGTGTGTGTGTGTGTGTGTGTGTGTGTGTGTGTGTGTGTGTGTGTGTGTGTGTGTGTGTGTGTGTGTGTGTGTGTGCTCTCGAGGTGGCAGCTGCTCTGAGTGCAACATTGTCCTCTGGAGATAAGAGGGACGGGGGTCCGCGCTCACAACTGTAAGACTTATCAAAAGGGTCCACGCACCATTACACAGCTATTCTGACAGCCTAAAACCCACCATTACACACACACACACACACACACACACACACACACACACACACACACAAAGCTTATAGACTCACACACAGCCCGTATGGATGCGTGTTTGAAATGATTTGCTTGAGAATACAAAGACAAATTCTATATGGATGCACAACTCATATGGATGTATGCATGAACACACACAAATGCCACACACACACACACACACACACACACACACACACACACACACACACACACACACACACACACACACTCAGTATATCAGACACGCTGTTCTCAAACCACAGTCATTTCCACAATAACCCCCTGATGCAAGTAATCCTTTTCTTTTCTTCATACAAACACAAAACTAAGTACGCACATACACACACACACACACACACACACACACACACACACACACACACACACACACACACTGTTCCTCGCCATTGCTCATGGATACCCAGGCCCGATGCCTTGAAGGGGGCACGGAGGACAGGGTATCATTTTCAAACGGGGACCCACTGGCCCGAGTAGCCCTCGAACCACAGGGCAGGGTATGCGGTGTGTGTGTGTGTGTGTGTGTGTGTGTGTGTAATGATGAGGGGAAAGAGGGTGGGATTGGGGGGTTGGGGGCATTAATTACCTGTGTGCTTCTCCTGCTGTGGGAGGCACAAAGGTCGCCCCCGCCGAGGGGCTAATTATTAGGAAAAGAGCTTTTTTAATTTACCGCTGTCTGCTGCCATTCCAGGGAGGAAGAGAACCATGTCATTCTGCGCCGCCGCATGTGAAAGGGGGGGGGGGCAAAGCACTAAAAATGGCGAACACAGCCCCGGCACAGGTGGCCCCTCGCTTTGACCCCACATGACCCTCGGAGGACATGCACAGTTTATCTGGAGCGCTGTTGTGATGCTCACAGCTGTCAATCACTGAGAGGTGGGTGGAGTAGCAGAGGGCTGCTGTCGGGTAGATGATGATGATGATGTAATACCTGGGAGGAAGGAACTAGTGTAAAGTCATGCAACGACCTTGTATCACGTTGTACACTGTGTGTATTTTAAAGTAGACTCTTCTATTCAGTATTGGGCTGACGTATTACTCAGTAGCTTCTTGCAATAATGTAATTCTATTTGCCTGAAGGTTAATTGACATGTTTTGCACTGTTAGCTGTCTTGCTAGGCCTCGTTCAGAGATGCAAGCAGCCACCAGGGCTAACAGTAAAGTAGATTTGATGGTCTCAACTAGCTTCAAAATGTAATGTATTTACCTTTTTCTGTGTATTGAGTAGTTGATTGAGTTGACATTCTTGCCTTACACTGATTATAGCATACAGTAATCACTAAGAAGTTATTCTTATGAGCTTTGTAGCTGAGAATTCTCTGTCCCCTTTAATTTTTAGCATGGTTGAAGGGACAGCTAAGAGGTAGCTGCTTTATGAATGGAGAAAGTGGTGTAAAATAACCTAAGGTCAGGACTGCATGATGGGTCACTGCCATGTAGTGTTATGTGAGTAATTCAATCTAAATCTAAAACACTTAGTGGACCACATTTGTCATATTATTATTATTATTATTATCAAAAGTGACCCACATAAAGGAAATGTTTGAAACCACCAACAACGCAGTCTAAAGCATGATGTCATCCTTCTCGCTGTTGTCAGAAATCACAAGTGTTTATCACACAGCGTTATATGGAATTTTGCTCATTAGGCCGATACTTAATATTTTTTTTTGTCTTCTATGAATGATCGTTGTTTTTTCCACACTTCTGCGCATTTTGAAATTAAACTTGTTGGAATCCTTCCAACTCCAGAGACTAAACTCATGCGAGCGTAATGTGAGTGAATGAGGAAAAGAGTTAGAGAGCAGGAGGATAGAAAATCATTTTGGATCATTTGGTTTGATATTTATAGTTAGTGATAACCAAAGTCACAACCTTTTTCTGTAATAACTAACAGTTATTACAGAAAAAGTAATTTCGTCTGCTGCACCAGTTATTTTTACTGGCACTGTGAGCTCATGCAGCCAGGCACATACTAAACACACACACACACACACACACACACACACACACACACACACACACACACACACACACACACACACACACACACACACACATATTCGTCTCACATTCCCTTTGACACCTAAACTCACACCATCCCACCCCAATTCCTCGCCAGTCTTTTAACATGCGCCGCCACAGCTGCACCCTCACAGGAGGGGGTTGGGTGGAGAGGGGGTGGGGTTGGCGGTCTGTGGATTTTTTTCAATCAGCACCGTGAGCTTCTCCTCTGTTTGAGATATTCAGTCGGGTGGCTCCCTCCCGGCTCTGCCTCCCAGCAGTCGGTCGGATCCTGCTCCTCCTGTCTTCCCCGTCTCCATCTGCAGATCACTGAGCCCCGACCGCTCACCAGCACCCCGGCCCCTCAATGCACCCCCCGGCCCGAACCCCAGCATGGGGTCCCAGTTTCCTGACACAGAATGATCTCTCAATTTGAGGGGAAGTAATCCATTTAGCTTGCGTACGCGGCCTCCATTTTAGTGCTTTTATCTCACCCATCCCTCCCCTTCCTCCCCTTCCTCCCCCTCTCCCCTTCCTGCCTGGCCCCGTTGCAGTGTCTCATGATTTTTTGCAGCCGTGGGTTTAGGAGGCATCGGGGCTGAACTGATCAGCGCACGGCTGGTTTAGTCTTTTCAGCCAGGCTTGTGAATAAGCCGGGTCCATTTCTGTTACATGCTCCGACATCTGCCGGATTAGATTGTAATTCTGGGAATGTGTGCAGAATGTGCTGCAAATGTGATATTCAAATGAGGGGTTGTTGATCACACTAAAGAATTTGAATTTCTGTTTTGAGATACCTGTATGTCTTGTTCTTTTTTTTTTATTATAGTTATAACAAAACTAACCAAAACAACCAAGGAAATATTGAGGATTTTACATTTTTGCAAATAACGCGATACATTGAGTGTCAACATTTCTGAACCAAATATATACGGTTCATCAGCCTCCTATCAGGCGTGTTGAAAGTTCAGGCACAAAAACTAAGTTGATGAAGTTCATACATAACTTTTAATTATGTTATTTGTTATTCATGTGTTATTTGTTTTCTGCTTGAATTCCCTATTGGTTGTATTTGATAGTAAAAACTATAACAAAGTGTATCCGTCATCCATCCTTCCATGGATTCATACTAGTGTTCTGTACAGTATCTTTGTTCTATATATCTATTCAGCAATATTCACGCTTGTCAGTTGTAATCCATGATCTGATACCAGATGTCACCTCTAAATCCAATTTTGTCAGGTGTAGTCAAACTTGAGAGCAGTAAGAGCTTACTCTAACTGCAGTGTGCTTTAGCTCGTATTTGAGAATATTTGAGAGAGAAGAACTCAGAGCTCACTGTAGCAGAAGGAATGTTTAATGTCGGGAAAAGAGAGCGACTCGAAATCTCCTCTGAAAAGACAGCGACCGGTCGGCTCCGGCCTCCGCGGCGAAACTAACCGGCTAAAGGTGTCAAGCTAAGAGGTCACGACTCACACACACATACAATGAGATACATACACAGGCGCACACGATCCGAAGATGAGCCGCTGTTGCCATGGGAACAACCTGACAAATCCTGTGAGTGAGACGTATTGAAATGGAAATGTATCTGCACTAACCACCCCCCCCCCCCGTTCAGAAATCCAGATTCCTTGTCTAGGTGCGTTTGGCCATGGCTGGTCGCACTGCAAAAACCGCACAGCTCAGAGGGTTTTTAAGAAGATTATCGAACCCGCAGCGAAACCGGTGGGGGTAGCGGGGGGGGTAAGAGGAAGCTAATAAACACGAAGAAAAAAAATAACAAAGACATTTGAGGAAAGGCGAGAGAGAATGGGAGGAGGTTTGGCGATGATTTAATTCAAACTGTCATGTCCCTGCTTGAAAAGGAGACGGACTAATTCTAGCCTTAATATGGATTTACAAAATGATACTGAGCCATTTGGGGGGGGGGGGGGAGTTGAGGATTGGCTTAAGATTTGGTATAATTAAGGTGGACGTTTGAAAGCAGTGTGGAATAGAGACGTTGGGCCTGAGAAGAAAAAAAGAACAGGACAGGAAAAGCAGGAGAGAGTGAATAAAAGGGGTTTCTCTTCCAGGCTGTTCTTCCTTGCTGTAAAAATAAAAAATACACATTTGGCCTGTACTAAAGATGTGTGGGCATCTGGTTGATCAAGCTGTGTGTGTGCAAGACTGAGTGCATTACGCCACCTGTATTATCCCACCTGGTCAGGACTGAAATACCAAGAAAGAAAGAAAAACGACCCAGACAAGTGTCTTTGTTAGTGGAAATCTGAATAATTGCACATTTTTGGGGGATAATAAACTACATATACACACACTTAATTGATTGAAAGCATGGCAACATAAGCAAACACCCAACTGTCAGTAATGTATGATTGAAATGTAGCCAAATGGCAAAGGTAGCATGAAAGCGTTAGACATCATGTTTGCCCAACTCAGTCTTACCCTCGTCAAACTAGTGAGAAGAACTCAAAACAAAATGTAAAGAAATATCTTGTGTGAAATAACCAAAAGTGATACAAACGTTGGTCAAGGTAGTACCAAATTCCTGCTTTAGGTTCGCTCAGCAAGGAAGGAACAAAGAGTAAACTTTGAAAGATATCCACTTGATTTGTCTAATGCAGAAAACTGAAGCCTCATATTAGCTCCGGCTGAACTTTAGAATACATTTTTATTCAGAACGAGGACTGTGCACTTGAACAAAAATGTTAATATCTCCCTGAAGAAAAAAATAATCCACTTTAAAAGATGAAAGGTTACATAACTCCTTTTCCTCCTGCTGTCTCAAGCAAATTGGGATGATACCCGTAACCGTGATTCACTGGATTTAGTCATCCTGTTTTTTGTCCTGTTTCGCCGACTAAAATTCTAGGCATCTTAGTCTGATCAAAGTTAAAGAAAGACCGTAACTTGTTATAGTTTAAGTCCGGTTGATATTAAAGGCTTCTTTAGTTGTCAGACTATATTGAACATTTCAGTCACTCTAGTTTATCCAGAATATCAGTTGATGTTCTGGATAAACTATATCCAGAGTTTATCCAGGATATAGGATATAAATACCAGTTGATGTCATTGTCAAGTCATCAATAAAGCATTTTATTCATAAAATGATGGTCCCATTTAGAGTTTAATAGTCCATAAAGCAGGGTATGCTTTAAGGGCGGGGCTACTGTGATTGACAGGTCGCTACCACAGCGCTGTCCAGTCTGGGAGTGTTTTCAGTTCATTAAAGTAAATTGTTTCCTTTTGGTCTCCTAAAAATATCTACTAGAAACAAAAATTTGAGAAGAAAAATGATCATCTCTCTGTGGTGTTAATGCATTAAAAAGATATAAAGACAGTGTTTGGTTGTAGCTTACTTAGCTCCACCCTCTTGTTTCCTTCTGGTTCCAAAAAAAAACAAGATAGCAGTTGCCAAAAACCAAGATGGAGACGGTCAAAACGCCGACCTCAAGGCTTAGTAGTGAAAGGTGAAAGTCCCCTATCAAAACTCAAGAATCTTGTGTATCACTTGTATTTTGCTAATGTGAAATGTGTGTGTGTTCACTACATATGTACACAAAGCTATTGCGCGCCTCTTAACATCCTCAGTCGTGGTGTAATCCTCGAGTAGACACTGATAACTGGGCCCATTAGCGTTAGCCTCCACCAGGTTCCTCTGGGAGTACACAGCATGGAGGACGATTCCTCTTGATCCACCGGCCCCACCGCCCAGAACCTCGCTCCTTAGTGTTTACCTATATACTTTACTGCGACGGAAGGAACAAATTAATCAGCAAGGGCTCTCCGTAGCACGGTGCAAATCTGCTGTTTGTGACTAATGATAGTTTGAGGTTAATTTGTACACCTCCAAATGCGTCTCCCGTGGAATGAGAATGTGTGTGTAGGTTAAGTGCTGATGCCGGCGTGCGTACACACACTTGCTTATGTTACATTTACTGCACTCCCCTGGGCTCAGAAAGTGCCTTTCCTATGGAGGTATTAATGAATCACTTAGCTAGCAGTTACAGCTGCTTTAGCCCATATAAATAGATACTGCAGCCTGTTTTACATTTTAATACGCATCATTTACCCTTCTCTTACCTACACAAGGGCCGTTATCCCCTGTAGTATTGAGGATAAGACGTATTTTTGGCTTCATGAGTCATTATATATGTATATATTCTGTTTCAGGTTTTTGTGTAAATGGCTGTGTCACTCAATTCACTTTATTTTTTACAAATTTCAGACAAGGAAAGAATGAAACAGAAACATATTTAAAATGCATATATACACATACAAATTCATATAGATATAGACACAAAAAAAACCCATTGAAGAATAGTTGTTTAGTTTTGGACGTTAATTTATTAACTTTTTTAGAGATCAGCTGGTTAGCCTAGCTTAGCATTAGTGTTAATTCAGTCAAGGAAAACTATGACTAGTTATGTTTGTCAACAACCGACTAAGATAACACGATGACTAGACGACACTGACGTCATTAAACCCTAACTGGGACCGCATCAACATGCAAAGTTATCAAAAAAAGATGAAACTGACTTATACCGCCCACGTTTCAGTGACATAAAGCACGATAACCTTGGTAAGGGAAAAGGTAGAAGAATTGGCCGCGAGCCAGTAAATAGCTCAGGTATTCATTTCATTATGTTGAATACAAGAAATAAATATAAAAATGACAATTAGATGGAAATCTGCATTAAAAATAAATAAAACAAAAATGATTTTGTGATAATAACCATCTGCTTTTAGCGATCAATCTGACCCCAACATAAACCCATCACAAATAAAGTTTAGTTATGTTCTATTTTATGGGTTTTTTTGTGTTAATTCAAGGCACACGCTAACTGGCTGCTGGCTCCAGCTATATTTACTTTCAGACATGAGAGTATCTTATCTTCTCAGTGGCAAGAAAGTCAATCAGCCAAATGTCAAAACTACTCTTTTAAAATGGTAAACTATACAAGTGTACTATTTAGAATTTATGTTTGTATCTGTGTATGCAAAGTGAGGTTGAAAGCCCACCATTAGATCATCACCTCTCCTTGGTAAGCGATGTGGCACTGTGGTTTGCATTTTAAAACGGCGCAAGATTTACGACAGCAGATCCCGGCACCCAGCGTGACACACCGCTGAGCTCATTATGTAGGCAAACCGCCATTTGATAAGCATAAATCTGCATACTAGTTAAAGGGGAAACTTTCACTCGGATGACCTCATCGTATATCACCTTTTCCAGGAGCGTCTGACTAGACTCTGTCAGCTGAATGACATTATGTGGGCCTCTGTAACTGTCAGTGTAAAACGGTCATCATTATGTCATACGATCTTGAATGGCACAGTGGGACGGTGTTAAAAATCTGAAGGCGTTTTACTGCAGGCCAGTGACGTAGCGCTACTGTAGCGAAATGTCACGCTGAGTGCATCTGCTGCAAACTTTAAGTGGATCAAGGGGGAACGGTGGAGTCTCGGAGACAACTAAACGTCTGAGCCACTTATTTTCACAGACGGAGGAGAGACATTTGAGAAATGTTTCTTTATGAATGATTTGATTTTCTCCCCCTGAACAATTCCAACCACGATTGCTGAAACTAACCAGAAGAAAATAAAGTGGTCTCGCGGTTGTCTCAGAAACATTTCCCACAGCTTTGTTGTCTTTCCAGACGTCCCCCCCCATACCACCACCCAAAATGATTTTCCCCCATTATAACGCACCCCTGGGTTCTGCTGTGGATTCAGTGCGTAAGATGTTTTCATGTGTCCCCTGCCAAGCGCTCGCTCTCCGCTGAGCACGTTAACGACCACCCCAGATGGACGGCATCACTTCCTCTGAGAGCAGCTCACTGCTCAAAGTGAGAGAGAGAGAGAGAGAGAGAGAGAGAGAGAGAGACGGGCAGACAGACAGAAAAGCCAGAGCGGTGCTTGCCGGGGGGGGGGAGGAAGAGAGAAAAGGGGAAGAGAAGATTGCTGGATAGTTTTCCATTTTTTTGAAAACTTTTGACGAACAGTGACGTGCAGGAGGAGGCCAAGTTCAACACCAACCCCCCCACGGAGTACAATTTCACAAAATGGCATTAACACATACACTGCAACCAGCAAGAGACTGTTTTGAACTGATAACAGACGCTTGGTTGGTTAATTATAAATGTAGAAGCAGCAGTCAAAAACAATAATGAACATTGTCTTTAAGGGTAATTCCAGTTTTGCAATTGTTAAAATGCAATTTCTGAAACTAAGACCCTTGTTGTTTCAATTATGCAAAAATATACAGAAAAAACTAAATATCCTACATCTCTTGAGAAAACAAACACTTTATTCAAAATGATATACACTCTAAAAACAAATGTATAACTCTTTCCACATTACAACTGCACAAAATACAGTTTTCTAGTGTCTTTGACTTTTCATTTATTGAGACTGAGCAGGAATGCACTGAGAAAACAAACGTATTTGTTTATTGTCAATACTTATACACTCATAACAGTATCAGACACAATTACTAAGCAGAGACACTACAGGCAATAACAAAATGTCTTTCATGCAATGGTCAATTTTTGTTTACCAGTGTATATTTAAATATATTTACTTAAGTACAATGTTGATAGTTTGTTGTTCTTTACTTTAGTATATGTCGTTCATGCTACTTTATATATTTTTACAACTCAGAGTAATATTGTACTTTTTACTGCACTGCATTTATTTATTTATTTTTCCAATTTATTTACTACAATTGTGATTATGATGAGTTTATTAAACATGAGCAACTGTTACAAAACATATTAACAAAAGTATATGAAGTAGTTATGCAATTTTCAATTTTAACACAATACATTTCTGTATTTTTCCTAGGGTATTAATTATGAATATTGTGATGATGTGGTATTGCTACTTCTACTTATTGTTATGTTAATGGTTTGAATAATTACGAAATGGTTAAGCAACAAAACCACAACAAAGCGTTGTTCACAGATGTTGTGAATGTTAGTCCTGCATTTGTTGGACCTTTGGAAAGTCTCCAAATACAAGTGTTCACACACACACACACACACACACACACACACACACACACACACACACACACACACACACACACACACACACGTATGAACACACACTAACCGATCGTTCCCTCTCCCTAAAACCCCAGACCGTAAAAGTTAACAGCGCAGGACATGGACCCTCTCCGAACTATCGTCACCTCCACCTCCACCTCCACCTCCAAACACCTCCACTGTTCCCAGCTTTCAGGCCCAGAGGGACAGACCAAACATTGGCCATGCACACTCAGGCCTGAGTCCTTGCCTGTGGGCCTCCAACCTCACTTTCCCCTCTGATCTCCAAGCCAGGACGCAATTGGATTTATGTCAAAGTGGAGGAAGGCCAGCCTCCAACTCCCTGTTCCTCTCTCCTGTCCTGGGAACTTGGATGGACGGATAGCAGCTCCCAAACAAACTCCCTCTTCCTCATCCTCCCTTTCTCTTCCTCCCTCTCTCCATCCTCATATTTCACTTCTCTCATGTGGGAAATCCCTCCATATCTCACCCAGAACCCTGCATCTCCACAGGACCTGCTCTCTCCTGCTAGCATTGTGGTCTTCGTGGTCCATTTTGTCTAAATTAACACGTGCAAAATGGAGAGTGGACTGGATCATTTTGAAATTTGGATCTGTTTACATTTGAACATGTTTTTTTCGGGTCGCTCTCCAGAAGGTCAGAGAGAGAGATGTGGTTTCATGTTTAGTTTGGATGACAGTGATTTGCTCGGCTTCTGCTCAATCTCGCGTTGTTGTAATGTAATGGGATGTGAGCTACAAGATCAGTTTGTTATATATGCATTGTAAAGCCCTCTGATTCTGGGCTGTACAAAATAAACTGAAGTGAATTGAATTGAATCTGGTGTGTGTTTTTGTATTTTTATGTTTTTACATGTTTGCACTGCTTTCCCACTTTGCCTCCCCAATCCGCGAGTGTCTGTTTGTGTGTTAGCGCACTTGTGTTTGTGTGTGGTTAGTTGAGGTTGATGAGAAAGCCAGCGTTTGGCAGGGAAGCCATTGTGGCCGCTGCTCTGTTTATACAAGTTTCTGGCATGGTTTTTGTGTAAAGCGTACTGTCCTCCTCTGGCCTTACAAACGGCAGCACACACAGACACACTCCTCTGTAGCTTTCCTTTCCACATCATTCAGCATTGCATGAATAACCTGAGTTAAAAATCCCGTCGGATCAGGATGAAGGAATTAGAATTAATCAATCTTGTAAAACCGCTTATGCTTCACACAGCCACAGGCCCTTAGTCAGCGAATGAATCACTCACTGTTTGTTTGATTCCAAGTAAGCGTTACTGAAAGACTGAAGCTGGAAAACAATTTAACATCTTCTGGATAATAAATAACAGTACTTTGCCTAACTAATTAAGTAATGGTCAGATTTGACTTTCTTAGGAGTTATTGTGGCTCTCAGGAGGGATTTTAAAGTTGAGATGAAATTAAAAATACCTTTTTTCAACCTTTTAGGTCACATTTCAGGTCATATTGTGCACTTATATAACAATATATTCAAAACATATTTACAGAAAATTACATTTTCTTTGTATTTTTATTTCAAAATCCAATCATTTTCAAGTTAAATCAAATAGTGTGCTAACCAAAGCTAGTAGCAACTGATTTCAACCAATGAGCCACAGTCCTCTGTATATGAAGCTATGTTCTAAGCCCCGCCCACCTGTAGGGTTTGGTTAAAAGAAAAAATACTAATAACCTATTATGATGGAAAATGTTATCTTGCTTTTCATAAACATTAATGCTGTGCTTTCCATAATAGTGAAAGTATATATATATATATGTGTGTTTTTTTTTACACACAAAAAACGTCAATTATGTTTACAGATTGGAGCACATGCTTGTATTGTTTGTGTTAAAAAGAAGTATTTTAAATATTTTCCACCCAGGGTTTTTTTTTCAGGACTAGTTGGATTTGTTCAAGCACCACTAACCAGAGGCCGGTATGTAGCCAGAGAAAAATAAATGTTTGGATGATACAACAAGATTATTAATAGTGATTGGGTGGTGTCGCCTCATCCCCAGTGGAAATTACAACCTTGCTTATGGAATGTCAACACTGTTCTCTGACTGTATTATGACTGATTCCTGATTCAGAACACTTGAGGTTCCTTCCTGAGAATTGCCCCGCGCTCTATTTGGCATGAACACTTGTACTTTATCTGGACTGTGTCTTGTTAAGCTGTATTACATTTTCACTTGACATTCAAATCTGCCTCTAAAAGTCAAATTGGTGTTTTCCTTCCTTGGCCAAAACCCAGATTGCTGTTTCTGTCTTTCTCTATCTTAATATTTACATGTTGTAAAAGAACCAGTAAACACCTTGTCTTGATTGTTGCTTTTGTTCCAGCAATCCATTTGGATGTTTTACTTACTAAGCTGACTGTAAACTGGTTGGATCCACACGCAAAAGCTTATTTCCATCGACATGACACCAAATGTTCTCTTCAACAGAATATTTAGTTGAGGAGATCTTGGGTGCATCTTTAGTGTATTTAAGTCTGGATTTATTGCCATGTTTGTTTCAAGTCTGCAATCCAAAACCACAATAAAAATGTTTTGTCATTCTAAAGCAGGACATGTCTAATCCCTGGCAGGAAGTGCTAAAAGTAAGAAAGATGGTGAAAGTTTGCACTGGTTGAAGCAGACATTTGGAGGCACTGATTATATATTTGTACATGCCTGACATGTCTCTGAGCTGCTCACTGACCCAAGTCTTAAGAAACACCAGTAAAAGTGGAATACCTAAGGGGTGAGAATGCTTGTTTTGCAAGTTGTACCAATATAAATTAGTGTTTGCACAATGCTTGGCATTTGGTTGGAATCTTTATCTTATTGACATTTGAATCCTTGTGGACAATTCTCTCTTGACTTGTTTACAGAAGACCAGTTTTTCTTGTACGGAACACTAAACAGGGAACACCTCTTTATTGATGGTGGGATACATGTAATAAGACACTTCTGTTCATTTTCTAATGTTTATTTTGTAAGTAAAGTCTTTGTTTTGAGCAACATATTTAGAGGGGATCCTTTAATGGCCTTGACTTTTGTTTTGTTAAATTGTCAAATAGTCAGTCTGTCATTCATTCTTGATATTTTGCGATTGGTGACTGAACCCTTTGGCTCCTTCCTCTTTCTTCTGCATCATTTTTTTTTAGAAATAATCACAAATATCACAAAGAAGAAGTGAGAAGACCACTGGGAAAGGTGCTATGCCATTGTTCCGACAGCACATTATTCCTAAACCCCAATAGTTCAAAAATGTCCCATTGTCCCAAAAGTCGATTTATCCCAGAGACCCTTTTTCCCAAAACCAAACCCCATTGTTCAAAAAGCCCATTGTCACTTATTATTTTTCCTAGCATGGCAAAGGCATGACTAGCCCTAATCTTTCTCTGGTTTGCTTACCCTGATATTATCACCCTAAACCTAACTAATCTCACTCCTCGTGCTTAAAACTAACTAACCAAACCAACCCAACCAACGAAATCATTGAGTAAAAAGAGACAGAGCAGGGCAGGTCACGCCTTTGACAGTAGGAAAAACAACCGGGAAGGTCCAAAAATGCAATTCCACATAATAACTCATAAGTCCTGTCCTCTTGAGAGTGTGAATTCTTTGGAGCTATCAGTTTTCGCAACCATAGGCGTTTTCGGGATAACTTGCAGTCGGTCGAATGGGATTTCGGTCCAGTGGGACATTTTATATATAATGGGCCCCAGAAACTATGAAAAATACCTCATAAATATTTAAAGAGAGACCCACTGATAATAGTTGAGTATTCTACAGTTTAGTGCTGATGTAATGTGCTACAGCAATTTGTAAGCATGCAGCAGGAATATATCATACAAATCGTCAGTGACACAAACTGCCACAAGCAAACATTGTGTCCTTAATGAATGCAGAGCAAATGAACTGATAATGCAGTTTCATGAATATTTAAAGACCAACAATGGCAGAAGCATTTTTTTTAAACAAACAAACAGTCAGTTGTTTAAAACTGTACATCAAATTAGACGTTAGGCTTGCACTTATGCAGCGTTTGCTTTAAAGGAATTGCTGGGAAACCACAGTATGTAAATAAAGGGGTTTCAATCCACCAATTTTATGTCGAATATATTCATTTTGAGCGGAAAAGCCAGGAATTAAAAATAAAAAAAGCTCAAAATATTACCAAAAAGTTTTAATGGAAACACTTTGCTGTGGTGGAAAAGTCGGGATGTTAATACGAAAAAATCAGAACATACAGTTGGGATAGATAGATGGGTCCAACGCTGAACTATCACCCAGGAGACCATTGTTCATGTCTCTTGAGAAACAAAAAGTGAACATTCACTTTTATTTACATCCATAACTTAAATAACGTAACTAATAACGTCATTTTATATCAAGAATGTAAAATCATGGGAAATTAACAAGAAAGAAAAAAGAAAGAGATGTACTAGACGCTCCCTTATCTTCACATTTCTCAATAGCATTAAACACAACAGTTTCAGAAAGGGTTTCACAAAACAAGGAAAAAAGCCTTTAATTGCTCATACATGATGTCAAGATCCAGCAACAGCAGAGTGATTCAGTCCGGCTCAACCACCTTAAATCTGCCTCTGACAGCATTTGGATGAAAGCAGAAGTAACAGTTGTATTAAACTGGCATCCATCCAACCTCTCGCTGTGTAGAACGGAAATAAGCAGAACCTATTAAAACCAGTCGGTTCCCCGGTGTGTTCAGTAATGTTACGGCTCCCCTGCCTCAGAAGCTGCTTTGCTCCTTTTCTTTTTACAAAGTCACCTTTCCTGCCTGTGCTGCCGACACACCTGTTTGTAATTGGCTCTTATTAGTGGAGTAACGTCTTGCACCTGCGCCACTCGACTACACTCACTCATCCAGCCAATAAGGAGCAAAAGTTGTAAAAGTCAGCCTATGAGGTACTGGGGCTTGTAAAAGTCGATTAGACTGAAAGAGGAGCCGGGATTGATGCCGGCCCTTCAGGGGAGGATTTTGGTGAGAGGCTCTCAGAGCAGAACAGCCTGGATTTATTCTAGTGGGGGGAAAAAGATACGCAAGATAGGACAGATAAGTGTTTTGTCAGATGGATGTAGCTAAAAACATGATACTCAGCTGATATACTATTTCATATGACAAAGTTCATGTTTATTTCTTTCTTTTATTGAAAGTAACTCTCAGAGTTTGACCTCTTCTGTGTCTGCCCTTTCATTCTTTTGTGTGTGTGTGTGTGTGTGTGTGTGTGTTTGAACTTGTACTACTCACGTCGTGGGGACATAAATCTGTTTACACAGTCATGTTGTGGGGACAAGGTGCTGGTCCCCATACTGTGATAATTAAGGTTGAGAGCTTGGTTTAGAGTTAAGTAAGGTTGAGGTTTAGGTTAGGGTAAAGTTTAGGATTAGAGTAAGTCTCCAGTAAATTAATGAAAGTCAATGTAATGTCTTCTGAAGTGATGGAAACATGACAATGTGTGTGTTTGTGTTTACTTGCACAGCTATCTTTGTGAGGACCAAGCACTTTAGACCTTCAGTGTGAGGACGATTTTAGAAAGTGAGGACATGCCAGTCCTCACTGTGGGACAGACATTTAAAGGTCTGTTTGAGGGTTCACACTTGTTAGAATTAGGGTTTCGGTTAGGGTTAGGCTTGGGCTCATGCATTTAGTTGTGATGGTTAAGGTTAGCATGAGTGGCTAGGGAACGCATTGTGACTTTGAGTGTCCTCACAAAGATAGAAGAACACGTTTATGTGTGTGTGCTGGTCTGAAGGAATGACAGTTTGGTGACTAGATTCACTTTGACTAACTGTGGTCAGTACAGTATAAAGTACACACATAGAAAGGACACTTAATCATCATACTTCCATGGACTTTCACCCACACAGATTAAAAAGGAATGTCTCTTAAACACGCACGCACACACACACACACACACACACACACACACACACACACACACACACACACACACTCCCTCTCCTGACACAAAGTGAAGCAATTGGACCATGCAGAGTTCTGGCTCCTTACCTCCCCCTCTCTTCTCCTCTTTCCTCCCTCTCTAATTCCTCCCTCGTTCCCTGTTTTCCCCCCCTCAGGACAGGTTCAGGGTAAGGGCAGCTGAGAGGGGGGAGAGGATGGAGAGATGGAGGAAGTGAAGGTATGGAAGGAGGTGCAGCAGCAGCAGCAGCTGTCCACTAATGAAGTGCCTGGGCCCCGCTATAAACCACTACCGACAGATATAGCCAGAGGACGGTGTGTGTGTTTGTTAGTGGGTTTGCATCAGTGTGTGTGTATGTGGGAAACTCAGTTTGCATGTGGATGAGTTGATGCATCAGGAGGAGAAAGGGAGGTAAATAAGGAATTGTGCAGTAACAGTATGGTAAAAAATATTGTCAGTTATAGGAACACATGTTTTTGCCCAAATAATGAGCTTTTTAACCAAGTTTTACAATCTTTATCAGCTATGATGAATCATAAAATGCTGCAAACAGATCGATGAACATTAATATTTTTGTGCTAAAGGATTTCACTTTTATATAAACTGGTTCTTTGGATTTTTTTATATTTCTTTGCTTAAAACAAGTGCAAGTGAAGCAACACAAAACTTCCTCTTGACATTTTCTGGACAGTTGGATAGGAACAACATTGGATAAGAGTTTAAGCACAAAGTGGGGGGGGGGAATCATTATCTTCCTAAAAGTGAACAGATGCAGAGACGGAGGACAGAGGGCAGAGACACTGTTCTTACAGTCGTGATTTGGCTAAATTGTCGGCTACTATAATACGGCTTGGAACAAAGCATTTGGACCGCTTGAAGTGCGTTTGATGTGACTTGCCAGATGCCTGAATGGCCTCCAAAGTGGACCCATAGTTTCAAAGATTTCTTCTTCTTGTGTGTTGTGTGAATTTAAATAGATCCATTTTTTACGCAGGCCTGCTCCTGATCAGAGAAGAGGGGAGGGGGGGGATGGTGAGGTCTTTGCACGGCTGATGTTGCAAAACTGCTCCAAAGAAGAAATATTTCGGAGAGTAAAAGAGTAGACAACGAAATAAATAACAAAAATCTTCTCCTGTGTAAATTAAGAGAAACACGGGAGCTGATTCTGCATATTTCTCCCTCAAAAAGTGAAGGTAAAGACCCAGAAGGGAGGTGATGGAAGGCAGACAGAGATGGGGGAGTCATGTATTAGTGGACGGGTGTATCTCCCAGACCTAGGTGCACTTGAAATTTACAGCGTGTGGTCTCGCAGATATTAAAATCATTACTGATGTGTCTCAGCATAAGCTTTCCTTTGCTAGAGCCAACGGGCTGTGTTTTATGGCCCTTTTTATTTAGTAATCCAAAGCGGTTTCTGTGAAGAACAGTTTTCCCTTCTCAGCCTCCCCTTTCTGACTGCGTTCCTCTTATCAAAGAAGGCCATTGTGTATTTTAGTATTGCGCCTCTAATCCAGTTATCAATCCTGGCAACAGTGGAAAAAAAGTACCTACTGTTAGTTCTGAAGGTCGGCTCACATGCGTACTGATTTAGAGACAATAGCATACAGAGATAAAGATAAAGGTTGAAACAAATATTTCCAGAGAGGGAAGCAAAGTTGCGAAACACTCCCATATGTGCACACCCACATGCACAGACACCTTGTTTTCAGTTTAACAGCCTTGTAAAGATTATAAATAAAATGTGATGAATTTAAAAGAGCGTGTGTGTGTGTGTGTGTGCGTGTGTGCGTGTGTGTGTGTGTGTGTGTGTGCGTTCATCCGATACAGGCAGACTTGGGGAAGGAGCAACTCCAGTTATCTGGCATTCCACTGCAGGGTAAACACTGAGTCAGTGCTATGGTTTATGTCAGGCCAGAGAAATTCATTACGTCTTATCACACATTCAGGTTTCAGGGTCAGTAGCATGAGCATAAACCCACACATGTACTCACTGTTTATTATTCTGCACTTACATTTATTACACTGCTACATTCTTAGGACTCGCAAGTGGGGCAAAGGCCCAGGCTGAAATTCTGTGTTTATTAAACGGGCCGCTTTGCAGGAGAGCCTGTATGGAAAACTCATTGCTGACATTCTCGATGCACGAAAAGAAGTGAAGCAGAGCAGAGAGAGAAAAGCACGGAAAACTTAGAGGTAAAATTGAGAAGGGTCTTTATTTTTGTCTCTTTTTGTTAGCCGTATCTAGGACTTTTTTTCTTCTTTTTTTCCCCCCTGCAGGTTTTTAGATATCCGTCTCCAAATATCTGTGATTTTATCTCTGTGCAACTCTACGCAATATAACGCTACTGACTCACAAGTCCTACCGCTTTTCTCCGTCTCTATATTTTCCAGTTCTTTTTTCCCTGGACTCGATGTTGTTTTGGGGGGTTTGATGGAACGACTAGTACTGTGTTTTTTCTTGAAATCTTTTCTTCAAATTTGAGAAACAAATCTGACCCAAACCTGAAGGCATGGTTTTGCATTTATTTAATTACTGAATACTAGCTTGCCAAGGTGAAACATTGGCCATGTCCAGATTTTCCCCCATTGTTCCAATGGCCCATTATTCTGAAACCCCAATAATCCCAAAAACTGTCCTATTGAACCGAAAGTCCATTTGTCTAACAGCCCGTTATCCCGCCCATTGTTCCAAAGGCTAATTGCTCTAAAAATACACACTACCCCAGTAACAAACAGAAGCATATGGCTGATTATTTTTAGCAAAATGACATCATCGGTCCCTATTTTATTTTATTTTTCGCACATGGGAAAAGTTAGCCTTCAGGGCTTTGCCAAAAATGTCCTTTTGTTTGAGCAACACAACTATTTGGTTAGGTTTAGGAAAATATTCTGGTTTGGGTTAAAACAGACCCTTCCTGACAAAAAGCCCCTGGGACTAACTTCTCTGTATGGCCAATACAATATCGCCATTTTTTTGCAATGTGCTTGTGTTTGTTGCAGGAAGAGTGTGTATTTTCAGTGTCTGTTTTCGGGATAAGGGGCTGTCGAATGCGACATTTTTGGGATTATAGGGGTTTGGGAATAATGGGCTATCGGAATAATGGTATGGCACCCTTCCCTCTGGGCAAACAAGCATGGAAGCAGACAATTTAGACAGTCAGAGAGAGATAAAGATACATTTATCTTGAAATTACATTTAAAAATGACCAATCCCAACGTAAAAAAACCTCCCAAACTTACAGGGACAATAATTCTGCTTTTAAAAGTCTTAAATGTAATTTATTCGATGCTTTGAACACCTGAAAATAAAGTTCCAATCACTCCTATTGCACTGCAGTAGAGGCAAAGCTTTCTGATATGGATATCTCCAAACCAGGACAGACACATCCAAGTTGATTTGCATGAATGGACTCCACTCAAAGTATAGAGCATAGCTTTGTGATTTTGTTTCTCTGAGCCCGAGGGTAAAGGAAAAAGAAATAGTGGGAATGTGAGATGTTGAGAATGAAAAAGAAAGAGATTGTTCTCAAAGACTATATTTCCCAGAGCATTCCAGACGTAGCTGTCTGCTACCTTCCACGTTGCTTCTCTTTTTTTCTTGCCTGTAAATGGTATGCTGAAACATTCAAGGCCATGTTTAAGATAACACAAATCCTCATTCTGCATCTCCACCCTTCCACTCGGCCTTAGCATTTTTTATTCATACCTTAATGATCAAAGGTATCAAGCTCCTTGACCAGTTAGATTAGCACAGCGTTGTCTGTTCTGCGTTGAAATAATCCTGCATTAAGTAATGGATTCAGGCCTTGGAGTTTGAAGGCCAAAGAGAAGTAAATTAAAATGATTTGTTTTGACTCAACGTTGCGTGAGCTAATTACCCCTCAAACCAAACGCTACGACCTTCCCACCCTCTGATTTAAACTCCTTTCCTTGTGTCTTGCTGCTTGCACGCTAAATCTCTCTCTGTTTCAATTTCCCTTTGCACACACCGATAACTTTCTTGGCCTAGAAATGAGTTTGCTCTTCTGTGGATAGAGGCTCCCTTGTGTTACAGGATGGCTCTTTATCTGACTCTAGCAGATACCCTTGGCCCAGTTCATCTGCAGCTCATCACATGCACGTCAACATGGCCGCCACGTAGGCCGTTTCACGTGCTGTTGAAGATTACTGACTGCATCTTTCACTCGGTAGCGGGATGAAAAGCCCAACGTTTCAGACTGTTAGCTCACGCCGTAGTTGTCTTGAACGAACAGTTTTTATAACATGTCATCAGTTAATGGAAGAGCTGTGTGTTAGGGTGAGTGGAATTGGCAGAGATCTGAAACTGCAGAGGAAGACGATGAAGAGTATTTGTGTGAGCGTGCGTGTTTGTGCATGGCTCCTCGATATGTGTGTAACTGTGTTTGCTGCATTCTGCGGCTCCGGTGACTGATGTCCCGTCCTTCCTGTCCGCCGGTGTGGATTGATGCGCCCGACTGCACCACACTCAAGGCCGGCGCTGCTCCCCCCCGAGCCCCTCCCTGACCCTCTGTTAGCCTGGCTCAGCTCTCATTAGCCCTGGTTGACCCCGACTCGGTTCTCCTCAACCGGGCCTGGCACATCGCAGCTTGCCTCTACCCGGCAGCTCTTACCGGGGTGAATCGGCTGGACCTCGGGGCCAGCAGATATACGAGCCCTAACTGCATTTTCCTTAAGCTGACTGTCAGCATGAAAAAGCCCTTTCTTTTACCTTGTTTTCCTTCTCCTGCCTTCTGTCTCCCCCTCCTCCTCCTCCTACGCCTTGTCTGTCTCCTTAATACTTTTACGTTCAAGGACGGAGCAGTCGTTTGGTGCTTTACGGTGGAGAGGAGCTGGGGCTGAAATGAAGGTTTGTTCTACTTTATGTGTGTGCGTTTGTGTGAGAAAGTGCACTTCATGGGAGGGGGAGTCGCAGAGCTTGAGGAGATAGATGACCACAGCGGGAGGGCCGATGTGAGGCGATGACCTCAGTATTGTGGAGATTTAGTGAAGTGTATAAGGGCGTCGCGCTCTTTTGACAAACGGAGAGGTGTGCATTTCATGTCATTAGACAGCACCCGCTCCACCAACGCACACAGTGTGTATTGTGTTGAAAGGAGAGTCCTTGGTTCACGCTTCGCTCTTTCAACCTCACTTCATTTCCACTAACGTTTCCCTTTCGAGGTTGTTGATTTTCAGCTCAAACATTTGATCCAGAGTCGTGTGCACGTGTTACATGTGCTTGATTTATTCCCCGATCGAATAGGGTGTAATGACGGTTGGATGAAAACCACACACACACATCCACTGTAAAGGCACACCACCACCACCACCGCCTCCACGTCCCCAGTCGGTCCGCTCTACATTCACCTCACATGCGAGGCAGACAATCCTGCTTGACATCTCCAACATGCTGCGGCTGTATATCATTTTATTTTTTTTCTTCTTTTGTCCCAAACAAAGCCCCATAACTCAGGCACCCTTTCCACTCCAGGTCGTAAAGGAGGGGCGGAAGGACTGGAAAAAGGCGGGTGACTTTTTTTACGGCGGGGAGCGAGATGTAAATCCTTTTGGGTCTCCAAAGCCGGGGAGGGGGGGTTGAAAAAAGGCCTTCACGACTCTGGGATACAACCCGAAAACAAAAGACGCCTTAATGGTTGCTAGACGTCGAGAACAGAGGTCCCCAACCTTTTTTTTGCGCCGTGGACCGGTTTCATGTAAGACAATATTTTCACAGACCGGCCTTCAAGGTGTGGTGGATAAACACGACAAAATAAAATGATACGACCGGCATGAAAACAAATATAAAATGCATAAAAAAAACACTCAACATAACGCTGAATCAGTGGCAATGACACCCGAAGTGTGTTCCTTATGTCCAGTCTACTCCGTAATTTTATTTTGATTGCTGTCACTGCAGAAAATCCCTCATTTTCGCTAGCTTGTGGGCTTACTTTTTTGAGGTAACGTATCACGTGACCGAGACAAGCGTCTTGACATGTCTCAAGAGGTACAGGCGGATGTAAATGCGAGAGAATACGGTCATTTTTCAAAATAAACATCTTTCAGACTCAAAGATCATCATTAAAATGGAAATAATATAAGTTATTTATTCTTTCTGTGCGGCCCGGTACCAAATGATCCACGGACCGCTGGTTGGGGACCGCTGGTTGGGGACCGCTGGTCTAAACAAAAGACGTCTATCAATCATTAAGGACCCCCTGCAAGGCCAATATTTATCAAAAGGGCAGATCACATTTGCATACGGTGGACAAGCACTGAATGTATACAAGCTAGTGGAGACTAGAGCAAGAGCATTATATCATCTTAAGCTTTGCTCCAAGTGCATCCTCTCTTCCTCCTCATCCCAGCATCTCCTCACTTCCTCGCCTAACTAGCAGTGTTGGGTGACCGTAAGTGCTGAGAGTGTGCTATGCCGCTGAGCAGAGTGACCGTATTTATGGCTCTTTCATTGGGCCCCGGTATGAATTATGCATGAGGTCTGGTTGTGGCGCTGGATGTAAATCGATAGGTGTTCACTTCAACTGACACAAATGATATCTCCCCCAAGCAGCTCCCTCATCATCATCTCTCTCTCTCTCTCTCTCTCTCTCTCTCTCTCTCTCTCTCTCTCTCTCTCTCTCTCTCGCTCTCTCTCTGTGTCTCGCTGTCATTTCACACCCGGGATAATAATGTTTACCAATGCGACATCACTCGTGCTTTACAAAAACACATGATTAGGGTTTGGCTTTGATGAATGCATTCATGTGTCGCTTTCGTCGGATGAACAGATGAATAAGTAAAAATTCTATTCATTTGCCTGAAAGGAGAAAAAAAGAAGTGAACAAGCATTGACTGGAGCTCTCTCTCTCACTCTCTCTTTTATTGCAATCTCTCACCGTGAAAGTGAAGTGTCTCCTCTGAAAGGGGAGAAACTGATGTAATGGCATGCAACAGTGCAATCTCTGGATGACAACACAGGCTGAAGGATCTGCTTTACCAGTTAAATACTGTTAAAAAAAACACACAGAATTTCTAGAAATTACCTGTTTTTAATTGTAATTTTCTCTTATTTGTTGATGATGTTACACTTGATATTTGTACAGATCTTGGTTTCACCTGGAAGTGGTTTAATGTCTTCTCTCTGATCCACAGTTTTCACCTCATACACATTTACACTTCCTTGAATTTCACTTAAAAAACACTTAAAGCCACATGTCAATTTTTATTTGATCATCTGTAGCATCTTTCAAAGCATTCTATTGACTTCGGTTTGTAGAATAATTAGAATATTGCTGTCTGCCATTGTGTATTCTTTCATACAACCAGTGGGGGCGCCACATTTGTAAACTTTCATATTTTACATATGTGTCTTTAAAGTTGCTTTAGAAACATTTTAGAACTTCATAGTTGATGGTTTTAATGGGATGTTTGGTCTTTGACCCTTTTACTGTTTCCTCTATTATTAATTAGAAGTTTATTAAACTAATGCACATATTCAATTCCTGACTAAGAATAAGTGAGCAAACAAAAGGGGCTGGTTAGAATTGAAGTGGATACTGTTGTATTTTAGCAAAGATTAAAGAAATCATAGAGATGTCTTCTACAATAAGAGGCAACAGGAAATGTTCACTTTGCAAGTCTACATTGTATTTAATGGGATTACACCGAGTAACCATCAAAACATTTCAATCTGAAAGTGATCCTCCTCCCTCTGCCGAGCGCGTCGTCCTCCTGGAATGTTCTCGGGTCAATCTTTCTTCAGTTCAGTCAGTGGGAACTCTTTTTTTTTTCCACTCCACTGCCATTAGCCTCCTTTCAGAGATAGTAGTGTTTATAAGTATCATTTGTTTCCAACACACAAAGGGACTCTGTATGGCCTTGCTGACACACCTGTTTTGGCCGGTCAGGGAGGTCACGACCCGTAAGTGAAGGGTCGGAGAAAGTGTGTATCTGTGAGTTTAGTGCCGCAAACCGAGCCTCAGCTGCTGTTTAGTTTTACTGGGTCGGTTTTTCTCAGTATGATTGAATCCCGTTTTATTTTTTACATGTTTTATTCTCCGTGCAGTGCCAGTGGTTTCTCCTTCTTTATTTTTCTTTCTTTTGTTTAAGGCGGCGTTTTTATGCCTCTGCTTCTGTTGTGTATTTCTGTTCACACACACACACACACACACACACACACACACACACACACACACACACACACACACACACACACACACATACACACTCTCCTACTTCCTTAAACCCATTCTGAGCATTTTCGCGGAGGCGGGTTCACAGAGGCGGGTTGTCCTAATCCACCTGGCTTTGGCTCTCAACTTCCCAAATGCCGACATGAGAGCTGGTCATAACTCATCACACACACACACACACACACACACACACACACACACACACACACACACACACACACACACACACACACACACACACACAGCGGCCGCTACTCCAGAGGCTTTCTTTGGTGAGCCATCGGCGCCGTATTACATTAAAGGTCAGTTACTGAGTTTCCATTTTAGCTTCGCCTTCCGCCGGTAGCACGCTGTGAGCCAAATAAATTGGAGGATTGTCTGTCAGGCCGCCTGTTTGATTTCCCTCGGACGGCTGGGAGCGTTTGGTTTGGAGGTAACGACCGCTGCCGCCACCCACGCCCCCTCCTACTGAAGTTACATATTAACGCCTGGCATGGGGAAAGTGTCATTATGTGCGGCTGCTTAAGTCTTAAGTGTAATGTGGTGGTTGCTGTGTGTCTACATACTGTATATGACTCTGGATTAGACTATTTAATACTCAGTGATGGTAACAAGTGATACATCTGCTGCTTATAATCATCCACCAATGACATCATTGGATTTAGAAAAAGACATTTGCTGTACATTAATCAACACTTGACATTATTAGAATTAGTTATAAGGCAGATTTTGATTGAATTATGGTTTTAAAAAACTCGAATCATTTTCTATTCATAATATTTAATACTCAAAATGAGTAATAGTATTTATGTTATTGCTGAAACAATTACTCGATTAACTTATGAGTCAATCAACATTCAGTAAACAACAATGAAAATGTATTGTTAAGTAATTTATCAAACATTCACAATCACAGATTAAAGCTAAATGCGAACCGTCAACATGCTAACATGCTCACAATGACAATGCTAAAATGCCAACGATCATCGTCCTTACCATGCTGACCCTCACGGTTTAGCGTGTTAGCATGCTAATTAGCATTATACACAAAATACAGTTGAGGCTAATGGTAATGTCATTCCTTTTTCAGGTATTTGGCTACAAAACATTATTTAAAAGAGCCAAATTTTGACCTGATGATTGTTATATGAAAAGTTAAAGGCTCATCCATTTATTACAGTTCATCCTGTGGGGAACATGAATGTCCGACATTGTTTCCAGCTGCTCTAATGTGAAGAGTTTTTGACTGGTGGTTGGACACAAAAAACTCAATCTGAAGGCGACTGTCTGGCTCTGGGACAAATGTGAATAAGCTTTTTTCAGTCTGACATTTTGTTGACAACATAATTAAACAATTAAAAAATAAATACAACAACATCTAAGTATTTGGTGGTGGTTTGGGTTCCATGCTGTGCAGTACCACTTCTTAAACCACAGAGCTGAGAGAAAAGCCAGAGGTCTATTTTTAAGTGAACTGGATTCCACACAGTGAGCACACTTTCTTCTTCTCTTTCTCCCTCTACTCACGGTTGTCCCCAACGGACACGTTAATCTCCACTGTTTCAGGGACTGAGTTACCCCTGCAGACACTTTATTTAGACTAGAGAGAGAGAGAGAGAGAGAGATAATAAGCAGAGGTTGGAGGGAGGAGAAGATCATGGGTGGGGGAGGTGAAGTAAAAATGTTTGCTTGATATTCATCACACTGATTGGTCGATGTGTTCCTGGCTTAAAAACGTTCAAATGTCAAGTTTTTAACAACTAAAGAAAAACCTTCTTGTTTTAGTCGAGTGTATCCAATGTTGTTTTTCTGTGTGTGTGTGTGTGTGTGTGTGTGTGTGTGTGTGTGTGTGTGTGTGTGTGTGTGTGTGTGTGTGTGTGTGTGTGTGTGTGTGTGTGTGTGTGTGTGTGTGTGTGTGTGTGTTTGTGTGTGTGTGTGTGTGTGTGTGTTTCATCAGCCTCAGGGTCATAGACTGTTCTTGACCCACAGAGGAACCACGTAATCCTTCAAATGAAGGGTAAAAGTGAAAATCACCAGAACCTCATGCTACAAGGTTCTCAAATGACAACAGAAACACACAGATAAACGTACCTGGTGAACCTTCAGCAGTATAGATCTTAGAGGAACACCAGCTAATGTAAATGTAAAGTCAACATATGGTAACTAGTTTAAACCTTTTTCAGTTGAATCATATCTACTTGATCATTATCGAAACATTGTTGGATAAATTAATCATTCAATTAGTGCATCTTCTTGATAAAATGGAACAGGAAGCCACTTGTGACAAAAAAGAAGATTATCTACAGGATAAATATATATTAAAACACAGAGTTGTCCATTATGTAATTCCTGTAATATGAAATGTATTGGATGTTGAGGATGCTGGATCACACATAAGATAAATAAGATAACTCTTAATTGCCCTCAGAGGCATAATCTTGTATGGGGCAGCCCACTATAACAAACTACGATCCATTTGAATTAAAAAACTTACATTTGCATTTACATGCTTGTGTGTTTGCATTTGACTGTATGTGTCGATGTTGAAAGTAGAAAAACATTTACATACCAGACAGTGTGAAGGTCCTCCAGACTGGAGTGATGCTGTTCTTGACTTCCATTAATTAGCAACACAGCTGGGTTTCATGTGTGTGTGTGTGTGTGTGTGAGTGTGTGAGCGTGAGAGGGGTGTGGTTGGGAAATATCCTAATTTGTGCCTGTTTCTCTTGGTTTCTTTTTTACTTTCTCAAATGTTACACATGTTATTGAAATCCAATTGGTTTTATTGTTTCATTTATTTTGCTATTTTATAAGTTTCTAAATTGTTACTATAGTTTGTTTTGCTTTTTTGGACCTCACAGTTTAGCTTTTTGTTGCTACAGTATATTGCCTTGCTTTACTTTGCTTTGTCTGTCAAATCACTTCGTAAACTCTGTTTTAAAGGCGCTATACAAACAAAGTTCTTCATATTATTATTATTATTGACTATCTTTTAGAAAACATCTCAAGCACCCACGGGACTGAGTGCGGCCGTTTGACGAGAAGGGAATTTAAGTCTTTGGACCTCCGTGATTTGTAAAAAAAAAAAAAAAAAACAAGTTACTTGACCCACTTTAATTGCCAATTAATTAGAAACAAGACTTTGGTTTCCATGGTGATAGTCTAGCCGCAAGTTCCCTAGATAGGTCCATCAAGTAATGATGGTAGAGATACAGCAATAATAGCTATTAATGGATACAGAGCTTCAAGGTTAACAAGGAGGAGAAGGATTCCCTTCTATAATCAAACTTTAAATCTTCAGTGAATGGTTGACTTCATTGTATTTCATTACTGGTTTATGTCCTTATATTTGCAGGTAAAGCTCCTTTTTTTATACTTGTTGTGTGACCTATGCCATGTTTGCTGTTGGCCCCTTTATAGATACTTATTGGACTGTACGATTAGTGTCAAGGGTTCAAAAAGCGTTAGCAGGCCGACCGGTGAAGCAAAGCGCCGAGCACGTCATTCAATTAGCCGAACTGTAACCTTATTATGACCAAACCATGACTACATCAGTACACATGCTGTGCGGTCCCACTCAATTTAAGTCAAATTTATACGCCAAAAAAAAAAAGAAAACACACACACACACACATTTTCCCACACCAAAGAGCTTGTGTAATGTACATGTCCTGTCGGGGATTTGAGGGCTGCGCTAAGCCTTACACAAACACACACTCACTGAAAAACACACACACACACACTCTCTACAATATATGTATACACCTTAACTACTCCAAAGGGCTTGCTATTCTAAACTTTTATACCCGCGAGCACATTTTCTAACAAACATACACAAACACACTCATTCCTGCTCACATATTTTTACTGGGTCTCCCAGGCTGATTATACACACACACACACACACACACACACACACACACACACACACACACACACACACACACACACACACACACACACACACACAGATGCACACACAGATGCACACACGCTCCAGCCGACTGGCCGGTCAGCCCTTAGTTGTTTTTGGACTCAGGAGTCTAGTTAGCAAAGGCGAGTATCAATCATTTAGCCAGCGGAGAGCAGCTCAGTCGATGGGGTCGTACATGGGTGAGGAACCCGGCCCGGCCCCAGAATCCCTCACTCCGAGGGGGTTGAGGAGCCGAGGCGGTGGGGTGGATGGGGGGGGGCTGCAGTTCGGAGATTGAATGATGTCTTAAATAGCATGTAAGGAGGCAAGCTGAGCGAGGCTGGATGAAAGGGCTGCGGAAATAAATATGCAGGCAAAACACCAGCCCCGCTTATTACACAGCTTTATGAAGTACTCCATTTTCACTGTCCAAAGAACACATGCTGTTTATTGTTTGTTTTTTTTCCTTCTGAATAACAAACTACACATCAAATTATATCACTCTGTGGGATCTCCACTTCAGTAGCTTTTGTTGATTTCTAATCAGCAGAAAATGGTGAGGAACGTGGCAGGAAATGCCAATTTATATAGTCATTAATTTCCAATAATTTCTTATGCTTACTTAGAAACACTTAGGAGCTGGAGCCGATCCCAGCATGCATCATGCAGCAGGAATGGAAACACCCTTAAGAGGTCAGCAGTTTGTGACAGAGCTAAGACCTGACATATTGGAAATATGAGTCATTTAAACTCTAGTTGTTTATGTAAACCGCGTGTTTTTGGATTGCAGACGGCAGAATCCAAACCCTGGTCCGAATGGATTGGTACTCACATTAAAAAGCTCATCGGCTTTATTGGTAATGATTCAACCAGGACTGATCTCCCTCAGGCAAAACTTTTTTTTTGCTTGAGAGGCGAGCGCTCGTTTCAAAGCCAAACATTCACATCATATGAGGAGTCGAATATGGTCCCTAATTAACATGCGGAGAGGCTCCACCTGATATGGAATGACAAGACAGGCTTATTTATTATTAAACTGATTTCATACACAGGCAATTGAAGTGTTTAACCTGCTTTAATATCTGGTATACACAGGATAGTATCTAAAAATGGTAGATTATTGGTATATTATAATATAGTGTATGTCTGTAAGTAAAGGCACTGTGCTCTGGCGTGTCAACCAATGGGTCCTGTTGCCTCAAACCTAACAAAGTTTCTTCTGAAAACAAATAGGAATGAGGATGTGTTAACCAGCATGCACTGTAACCATTAAACCAGGCAAACTTAAATACATCTTCTGGCTGGGGGTTGTTTAAAACATTTTTTGTGTAAGTTTTGAGCATTCTTCTATTGATGTCATGCACATTTGCTCCGAGTATCTTGTTTACTCTTGTTAACAAAAGATTTGGCAGCAGTATTGACGTTACGCCTGAAAGAGTGCTTCTGAGACGCTTTACATCATCAAAAGAAAGACCAACGCCTCACTTTGTGCTTCCTCATTTGAATAAACTTGCTTTTTACTCTCTTTTTACTTTCTTTGTGTTTTTATCATGTTTCATGCTTCATTTTTGTGCATAATTTATTTTGTTTGTGTTTTACGCTATTATAATTTATTTAATTTATCTTATTTTTGTTGTCATTTAACCATGCCCCACACTTTTTAATAGTTTTTTTCTTTTTTGAGCTACTTGTTTTATATATTTACATTTTTTAGCAAGTCGGTTACATTTATACTGTTTTATGACCGAACATAACCAAAAGTAGTACTGGAATTTTTATAACTATTATTATATTAGTTGCAATACATGTAAAACACAACACTGCATTATCTTGTATCACACAAATACACATATATCCCTTGTTCACAAAAAAACCCCGGCAGGCATGAAAGAAATGTTTCATACAGACGAGTTCAGCTGTTTCATACTGTATTTCTGTTTTCATGATCTTATCACAAAATGTTGTACCATGATCCCCTGGCATGGGTGCTATTTTAATTCCATTCTCCAACCTGCTGAAAACCGAGGATTAAGACCCTTGTGGATGTTGTGTGTGCGTGTACATGTCCACATTGTTTGTGTGTGTGGAGCCTTTCATGTGTTGTAGCCCACATGTGAGCAGTGATAGGAATCTCACTGCTGTCAACAGTCCAGAGGCCAACGCCGCGCTGCAGAGAGAAAATCCCCGAGCCCGACTCTCTCCACGGCGCTATACCAGCTCTCTGTCTCCTTTAATCTATACTCCTTCTTCTCACTGTTGGGCTCTAACCAGCAGATGATGGATGGCCGTTGTGTCAAGGGGTAGCCTTTTCTTTATTTCTATCTTTTTTTCTTTTTTCGATTCCCACCTTTTAAAATACAATAAAGGTTGAAAAAAGGAGTTCAGGGCATATTGCAAAGAGTTTGATGTGAATCACCTGGCTGTCTCCCAACTTCTCCTTTCATCTACAGGTTTATTTTCATTTCTCTTTTCTCTGTCTTTCTATATATACATAGCTGTCCGTCCATCTCAGTCCATCGGGCAGTTATCAAGGGGATTTTGAACAACGCTTTTCACTGTGATAACCAGGTTTCTGCTTCAGCTGATAGCCTGCCGGACCGTCATCAGACTGCCGAACCAGACACAGAGGGGGAGGAAGAAAAAGAGGAGGGTGGGGGTTGACTTGATTAACCTCCATCTTGCTTGCAGAGATGGAAGCCAAATCCACATCACCCACTCGCACATGCTCTTTCACTCCTTAACCCTCCAGTCTGTGAGCAGAGGGGGACCAGAGACCTGGTGGCTGGGGAAAGTGGTTTGCTCTAAAGATTAGCATGTTTGTCTGTGTGGAATTGGCTCTGGTGTGTAGAGTGAGGTCAAAGGTCAGCCTATCAGGTGGGACCAGCAGTGTGGCCGGTGGATCTGGATAAGGAGCAATTGAGTGGTCAAGTAGGTGACCTCCCTGCGCCTTCATTTGGGAACAGGCCACCCGCCGGCACACTTTGGCCCGGAGGTGAGATTAGTCTGGTGGGGCCGATAAAGCTCCACGTTCCCCCAACAGACCAACAATCACTGAGGATTATGGTCCTGGAGAGGGCCGGTTTACCACACAAAGCAGGTGGGGAGAGATGCAAAAGGCTGCTTTCTTAAAGGCTCTTCTTGTTGTTGGTTTGGTGGCTTTAGCCTTAAAGCGAAAACATACCAATTTAGGTTTACCGCCGTCGTCACTGTCAGACAAACAATTTGGTTTTCCCAGAAATGCAGATTGCGTGTTGGCTTTGCTGCAAATGTCATGTTTTGTCCTCCTAACCTTTAGAAAGACGTTCAGGTCTATGATATGTTTGAGAAAAGCCATGTTTTATGAGGTGATGAATACTGAGTTCATAAAAAGAGGTAACCTCTCCGTCACTTCATCCAGATCTCCTCCGAAATCCCTTCATCGTCCCTCCACGTCCGACTTACAGTTTAGACTCCCAGCCATTAAAATAGAAGACTCCAGCCCTTTTCACAAATGCCCTGCGAACATTATATAATTTAGACATTTGCCGGTGGAGCCGAGAATTCACAACAAGCGAGTAGTAGTGTTTGTGAATTTCCTGTGGTACAGCTGCCGCAAAATTGGAAAGAAAACAAACATCTCAGGTTGAAGAAGAGAGTTTACACAAAGACACCAACAAAAATGTCTAAGTGGAGTGACAACGGCATTCGGGAATTTCTGTTGGTAAGGGCTGATGCCAAAATGTCAAACAAATTCAAATAAATGCAAGTGACTCGGTTGTTTATGACCAAAATAAGTACCAGCTATGTGACTGCAGTGTAATCCCAAGCGCCACCCCTTTGCCCAAACCAAACATAATATTTCCAGTACTCGTGAGTGTGTTTGACAGGGAATTGAATCTCAATGAGTCCATATGAGAAAAACGTCTTCATAATGATAATTCATTCATGAATTTCTGCACCAAATTTCCCAAATCGATCCAATAGTTGTGAGGGTACTTCGATGAAAATGAAAATGAAACCTTTTTGTCCCTAGAGGAAAATGAATATCTGTATTAAATGTCATGACAGACCATGCCATAATTGGCCAGACATTTTACTCAGCAACAAAATTTCAGGCCTGCTCTGGCAAGAGGTTATTAGCCTACCTGGGAGCCATGTCTGTACCAAATCTCATAGCGATCCATCCAATAGTTATTCAGATATTTGCATCAGGAATAAATCAGATGGACAAACCAACCTACCCTTCTGACCAACCAGCCATGTGCCAAGAGTGGGTTGAAAAAGCTTTAAAATATATTAAATTGAGACATTTTGGACATGTAACTACCAAAAAATCTAGGGGGACAATTTTGCTACTGTCTTTTTTTTTCACCAAGTTGCCATTGCAAAAGAGAAGAGAAATCGCTTCTGTTGTCTTTGAAAAATCCTCACTAAAGACTCTCATAGAGACACCTGTTTTGTGTGTTTTTGTATGACTTTCAAGCATCCTTGAGTAAATGCTCTCAGATCTGCTGCCAATTACTTGTAAAAAAAACAGATTCTCAGCTTTGTCTGTAGAATTGCCACCCATCAATCTCCACTCGCTTTCTTCTCCCTTTACTTTCTTTCTTCACCGACTCAGATCTCTGTTTCTGTTTGTTTTGTCCTCTGATTCGTCTCCCGTTCATTGAGAGTGTGGGGAAAAAAAGTTGCCTTAAGGCCAGGTTGCAACTTGGATAGGGTGCTTCTCCCGTAAGTGCTTTTTCATGTTGTTGGGTGTTTTGCTGCGATAGTTTCTGCCTCTGGTGTTTGCTGAACCAGAGCTTCGTTTGACGGCTACACAGACAGCGTTTGACTGTGAACAGAGAGGTTTCAAACACAGCTAAATTAAGACACATTCTGTCATGCTGCCAGAATTTGCTCCCGTTTCCGACCAACATTTTATAAGCCTTTTATTGGTATCGTTGCAGATGTGTTGTCCATCAAAAGTACCTGGCAGACCAGACACAAGGTCAGCTCTATGCTGGAAGCCTCTCGATCAATACGCTCAGACGTTCGAAAGACTCACCCCAGCTATTTTCCCACTGAAGCTCTCGGCTCTCGTGGTTTTCCTTTCCCCCAGCTTTTCTCTTTTTCCCCCTCGTCAAATATTTCCCCATACGTCACAAAAAACCTCAGTTTTCCTCTTAAATCCTCCTTCAACACAACTAAAGATGCCAACCAATCACCTGGAGAGCTAAGAAAAGCAAACTCTGGGCTTTGGTTGAGAGCATCCGGGGATTAAGATTGAAGCATTTGGATTATGGTTTATCATATTGTGTGGATTTAAGGACGTGCTTAAGAACGACAACACAAAGGACAGAGTAATCATAATGTCAGCGTGAGGGTTGGCGCCCCATTGTGATTGGCTTAGAGGAGGAGGCCAGGAGGGGTTCTATCTTTCGAATCAGGAAATTGAATTATGAAACAAAGTGACCCAATGAAAATGGCTTGCAGTGACAGTATTGAGCGGCGGGGGTTAAGCTAGTTTGAAGGGCTGGTACTTCACCTGAAGGTTTTCTTAATTAGATTGGTTGACAAAAGGCATTGGGGCAGCTAGCAGTGTGTGTGTGGGGCGGTGGATCATAAGTGGTAGGATTGTTGTCTCTTGACTTGGTCTTCATTTAAGCCTCTTCATGTGGCTGCCATTGTGAGATGGTTCACTGAATTGCAGCTTGATGGAGACAAGTTTAATGGTTATCTGAAGGAGCCAACCAATCCCAAAGTCTGGAATCATGGAATGTTTAAGGCTGGGAAAAGATTGTGGGAATGACAAATAAACCATGGTTGAGGTGACGTTATTTGGTTCCAATCCGATACTAGTATATACCAAAATGAAGCATCTGCCCAATGCATAGTCCAGCTACAACCTGAAAATTAGATCAGATATACATAATTTAATACTGAGTTATTTTGATAATTTAGCATTGAGAAATATCCAAATATATTATTATCATGACTGATTTACATACATATGAGAGACAAAGACTGGATAATATATGGATGTAGACTCTGTGACATCACATACAGGTTTCTGAAGAGCAGTTGTGAAGCTCAAAGTGGGTTTTGTACTAGTTCAAATGTTTGAATTGGGCTTTTTAACATGGAGGTCTATGGAGAATGACTCCCTTTTGGAGCCAACTTCAAGTGGCCATTTGTGTAAGTGCAGTTTGGCTTCAAATAGAACGCAACATCCGTAACAACAAAATTGCTGTTACTTCATAACAACCGCCCTTATGAAACTTTCTTATACATAACATTCAATTACAAGTCAAAGTTTAGTTTTGGTTTCATCAACATTCATTGTATCCGTGGTTTGCAGCAATTTACAATGGTAACATTTTTTCCTGGCAACTCGGTTGAAAGGAAACACAACTTTTAGCATTGACCCAGAATGTTGGCACTGAAAGTGAACTGCGGATTTTTTTCAATATGGATGTAATCCCTTCAATAAAAGGCTAGCAAGGGCCACATTACAAAGATTTATCATGGAACGTATTGTCGATCTGAAGCTTCACAAACTAAGCAATTATCCAAATTCTGGATGGTCATTTTTTCCACCATCTGTGGTGTATTTTGACCCATGAAAAGGATCATGGGCAGGAATTTTTGGAGACCATTTTCTTGGGCCATCTCCTTGAGAAAAAGTTAAAAGAGAGTCTTTACTGCCAGAGGTGTTGAATTGTGCTGATTTTGTTCAGACAGAGGCAGCATTCCAGCTGATTCATGGCCACTACCTGAACTTTCAACATGACTCTGCTTACTTTCGGTTAGCCAAGTGTAGCAGACGGCCAGCTTTTCCTTTCCGTGTGACCTGCGCTCTCAAACTCCCCGTCTGGGTTTCTTCCTCTCACTTTTGTATTTTTCTGTGCTTCCTTTTGTGCTGCATTTAGCCCTTTTCTTTGTCTTGCTCCCCCCGTCTGTTTCTTTCAGTAACCCTCCCTCCATATTCTTCTTTTTAGCCACGTTAGCAGTGTCCCCAAAAGATGGATCCTAACATTTGTGATGATGACGTGTGTGATCCTGAGTGAAATATCTTGACAAATAATTGGTTGTTTAAGGTCATGGATGACCTTTCATGCTCAAATAACCCTTGTCTACACATGCATGCTTTACAAATGCATTTATTTTGAACATTCAAGCACCGTGGCAAGTTGTCAAAAATTCGAAAAACGTTCTCCGTTTAGGGGCAAATTCATCAAACTCAGCCTCGCTAATCTTTTTCTCATCTTCCGCTCGTAGCTTGCCAACAATCTGCGAAGGAGGCACACTTTCCCTCCGAGGCCGATAAACATCTCCCACTGTCAAACTTCAGAGCCCTTTAATGTATTCGTGCCTTGTGCTGGTGATTTCTCAGGAAACGTGTAAAAGCGCCGTTTGGCTCAACGTTGGCTCGAGCTCTGTTTCTAAAACTGTCCTTCACCCCCCCATCTCTCTCTCTCTCTCTCTCTCTTGGGCCCTTATCAAAGACTCCGGACAATCAGTGCTTTATCGCTGCTGGAAGTGAGAGCAGGAAGCAGATGTTGTTCTGATTAAACACACACACACACACATCCACACACAAAACGCAACCACGGCAAGTGAGTCAAGAGCCATGGTATCAGCCTAGCATGTGCTTCAAAGGGTACACACTGCCAACAGAGGGCCTTTTTTTTTTATTTAGTGTGAGTGTGTTTAGTTTACATAAAGCGACAGTGAAAAATAGAAAAGCAAAAAACGAGGCCAAGAAGCTGCTCGTTGTGCTACCTTGGCCTCTTCCTTCTGTTACGTAACCGTTCCATTATGTGCAATCATATAATGCTGTAATCAATGCACGATAGTTAGGTAATCAGCTCTCCTTTAATGACTGTGTGTGTGTGTGTGTGTGTGTGTGTGTGTGTGTGTGTGTGTGCGTGTGCATGAAAGAGAGGCAGGGAGATCGTCATATGGTTTCTACTTTATTAAGAATGCACTTTGGCACCCCTTTTATTTTCTTCACTTTAGGCTATTATTTTACAAACTAGATATAAAAGGACATAAATAAATGACATAAGTTACATGTACCTAGAGCTCCTTGACAAAAAAAAAACAACAAAATAAAACAAACAAGGCCAAAAAAAACCCACAAATAAAACATGATCATGTCAATAAAAAAAAAAAAGTACAAAAGAAGATTGAGAGAATGTTAGATCTACATGGCTAGATCATATGGCATCGGAAGGCATACAATGACAAACATTAACTCTTGCGTTTTGTTATTTTTTTTTTTTTTTTTTTTACTTTTCTTTTTTTCAAATCGTCCAACATTTAAGTAAAGGAAAAAAGTATTTTACAGTACATTCTGGTTTCCTTCTCCTTCCCAACTTGTCTTGCATATTTCCAAACAGGTCCTTTTATTCTTTTTCCGATAGATAAAAACCCAAAAGAACGACGCGTTGCCAAAAGAAAAATAAAGGAAAGAGCAGTAGAGCTGTATTAAGGACGGAGGTGTTGTTGTATGAAGCGTCACTTACGAGTTCAGAAACATTCGCATAAGTGTAGTTTGAAGATATAAAGGAACCTAAAAGAATATAGTCCATTGGGTTAAACCTGTAGCTGTATGATGTGCTCTGGAAAAAAATTATAATAACCCAACAGATTTCCCTTCTTTGACACCTTTTTCTACACTTCTCTGATCCTTTGCTGTGTACAGGTGCGTCATTTTTAAACTGCTCCCATTTCCACACAAACAGAGAGAGAGCTGGTTCTGATATTTCCTCCTGGACTTGTCATGAGCTTCGGAGAGTCCAAACCCTCGTCTTCGAGTTCAGTGTTTCTATACACAGGAGGCTTTTTCCTCACACTCGTCTCCTGTGTCTCCATTAGCAAACCGCCAAAGCAGAAATGATTTGCATTCCAGAAAGCTGATTTAATAAATGCTGAGAAAGTAGTTCTCACGACGGGAGCAACACACCTCACATTGTTTTGTTTTTGTTTTTTGAATTACACAAAAGCAACAACAAAAAAATCTTCTTCTTCATGTCAAAAACAATACATCTCTGTTATCTTCTCTTCCCCGACAGTGGCATGAAAACAGACACAATTACTGATAGTACTTCATAGACGTTGTCAGTCATACCGCTACACACACACACACACACACACACACACACACACACACTCACACACACATCCGTGCACTCGCGTCATCACATTCGCACGCTCAAATCAAACGTTTGTTACTTTACATGCAAACAGAACAAAACAATAAAAAAACGACCCAAAAAAATAGCATAAAATGAAACTTTCAAAATAAAAGTACATTATCCGCTGGAGCAGGGCTTCTCGATTATATTACATTCTTCTTATTGTCTGTTTTTATTTTTTTAATTAAGCTGTCAGAATCATTCGTAGTAATTCCAGCACGAGAGCGTGGCGGCTAGTTTGTCAGAGTGGACGTGTTGTGACGGTGCGACGTCCATGACGCTTGCCGATGGGAATTCTTTTAACCTCGGTGTCGGTGGAGACGCGAAGGAGTCGGAGGAGGAGTCGGAGGAAGACGAAGAGGAAGAATTCTGGTCGCGATGAAGCCAGAGCGGGATCCTGTTTGTGATGGAGAGCTGCAGCTGGGGAGAAAGAAAAAAAGGGGGGAGGAAAAGAGAGAGAGAGAGAGAGAGGCTGCATCAGTCATGGTGGTTTTGAATATAAACAATTTCTGCTTGGCATCCTGTCCTGACCAACAATACGGCTCTCCGGCTCCAGACCCGATGGAACATTCGACTCATCCGCTAAACAAAGTCCGATGCCAGAAGCCGGAGCGTCCAGAGACTGTGTGCGGCCGCCCCGCCGGGGGAAAATATGGATTTTGTGGCAACGATGTATTAACTTGTGCGCACCACATGCTGCTGTGTGTACATAATATCTGAAACATGCCCTTGACTTATTGGCACACATGGAAAACACGCACCAACAGACATTTAACTGTGTATGAGATGAATGCTCTTATAGATTCAACAGCCAGGGAAACCGCACCATTGTCTTCTATACTGCCAAATAAAATAAAGCCTTCAACATTCCTCAAGAAGGGATATAATTAATTACAGCACATTGACTTTTAGTACTTAACTATTGTTTCATGTTCTTGTGGTCTTTTGTTGCACCTTTGTTTTGAAAGTATATGCTTTTATTCGGAAATACTGCTTTTATACTGTTTTTAGACTCTTAAATACAACATATTAGAAACTCTCAGTTTACTGAAATATAATTTACCAGTAGAGCTAAAATTGTTAGTTAATTAATTAAATAGTCAATCAACAGAAATTTAATGTTGAACTATTTTTATAATTGATTAATCTTGCACAAATGACAAACATTTGCGAGTTTTAGCTTCTGAAATGAGACAATTTATGCTTTTCCTCATCATATATGATAGTACATTAGTTGTGTTTGGGTTCGGGACTGATAATTAAGTGAGAAAATAATAAATAAGGTAGATTAATTAGGATAATTGTAAATCGCAGCGCTTTTCAACAGCATCACAAACTGCAGCTACCAAAATGACCATAAAAGTGACTAAACAACAGAAACTGAACATTTCTGTGATTGATCTGTTGTATTATCACGGCATTCTTTTATCTAGATTTACAGAACCCAATTATCCGGTGACCAGGTGTATTAAATAAAACAAATAAATCAATGCCGTCACATAAATTAAAAGCAATTATGTAAGTGGGTGAGATCAGTCTCGAGCGAGCCTGCTGAGCCAAGGCCGTGCTTTCTTAAACTCCGAGCCAGTAATTATGATCTTTTACCCAGAAAAATCCCAAAATGGAAACCTGGCCACGTAGACAGAGAAAAATATCTGATACGTTTGAATGAGCGTGACTTTCATCTAAAGCATTTCTGGTACCATGACAGCATTTTGGTGTTCTCCTCCAGACAAAGCACCTTCTCCTCTTCCCTGTAAAGTGTATTCCCGAGCCGAGCTGGGCTCTGTTCGGCTGATTGGGAGTCAGCGGCTGATTAATTCTTCTCATTAACATTCCAGCAGCATCAGGCCGGCAGACTGATCACAGACCAGTGGCTATTGATCTGCTCTGGCTGCCTGAGGTGGCGCGACCCACTTGTTAATTAACACAGTTTCTGGAGCTGAGGGGCCGGTAAAGAAAGAGGAGGGGGGGGGGGGGTCTAATGAATCTTTTAGGTGCTCTGTGGCTAGACATAGCTGATACTTGCAATAATAAAGGGAGGTTTATCCATTATCTTTCTTTTGTGGAGAGTCTAAGTAAGAAACATATAACATAGCATTGATCCTCACCTGCTTGGCGGTGGGAGTATTCCTCTGTGTATTTTCTTTTCCAAAGAGATGATGATGCTGATGATTCTGATTCATTCTGCATCCATATTGCCAAATCCTTCTGTCCAAGTAAAAAAATCCCGCCAATACATTCCTTCGCTCTCGCGTCCAATTCTGTAAGCCAATGCAACTGGTCCAAAGAGCCGTCCATCGAAAGTTGGTAGAGGAAGAGTCGGTGAGTCCTGCAGTAGCCAAAGGGGGGTCGGGGATTCGATTCAGATTTGGGAGATGAATGGAAGAATCCAAATTGTGTGTTTTTGTCTTGAGGTGTAGGAGGGCTTTTTTTTATATTTGGGAAGACAGAGGGAGTAGGAAGGCTCCTCTGGAAGATCAAAGACATTCTTAGCAACTTCCTGAGGGCAACCAAATACAGCGTCCCGGGAGGAAAACAAGGCCAGAACAGAGCAACCAAAAAAAACAACACAAAAAGCTGCTCAGACTAAGCCCCTCCCCCTTGCACCGCCTTCCCCCCCCATCTCGGAATCCAAACCCTCAACCTCTCAGAGATTCACTGTTTACAGACAGCGGCCCGGATCCTCCATTTTGTCCTTGAGATATCAAAACAGATCCAGCTGAGAGAGAGCGAGAAAGAGAGCGAGTCCCACAGAAACATATTCATGTACAATAAACACAGTCACAGGAAATCAAAAAAATCTGCTCCGCGGATTATTCCAGAAAGAAAGTTCCAGAAACAACAGTCTGCCCAAGAGGAGGAAGAAAGGTAAGATCTCCCCCCCCCCTCCCAAACGTCCTTCGCTTTTCCTTCCAGACCATTAAAGGCACTCCAGATTTGGCCTTTCGGAAGCACTTTTCCAGCCGTCCATTCATTTATCCATAAATGCTGCAGACATAAACGTCCCATTCTCCAACAAAAAAAACGACAAAAAAAAAAAACGGGCAAGGTCTGATTTGTAAAAAAAAAAAAAAAAAAGAAAAAAAAAAGTGCCATATTCACCACTTTTTTTCTTCTTCATCAACATCTTTTTTAGATCCAATTTAAAGTGCATGGATGAGGTAAACTACTTCTTCATAGTTTATTTGTCTCTCTTTTTAATATTTAATCTTTTTTGTTTATTTATTTGTTTTTTTTTCATAAGAAATGAAGTCTTCCTTTTTGCTTTTTTCTTGCTTTGAATCTCTCAGACGGGAACCATTCTGCCTTGCATCTGTTGCATTTGGGACAGCATTCCCTGGACGCTGGTCAGGATCTTGTTCTGGTGCGCCGCCAAGGTGATGCCGATGCGAGCCATGTCCCTGCGAAAAGGATGAGGAGGAGAAAATAGGCCTTTTAGGACGGGGGACAACAATAACAAACAGGCTTAGGGACTGACCCACATGATGAGTTTTACAGCCGTCCAGTGGAAGCTGGCCCGACAGTTTAACTGCCGTATAAGGAGTTAGTTCTACTTGCCAACACAGCAGCCCTAATCCTGTGATCTTAATAGCTGGAAATGTTAAGAACAAGTGATGGAGACTGAGAAACATTTATCACATTTGCAAAATATGTCAAATAATAATTCTGCTCCAAACAAAAAGGAGTGTAATAATAGTTTGATATTTTGGAGGAATACACTTATTTGCTTTCTTGCAGAGAGTTGGATGAGAAGATTGATACCACTCTCATATCATATGTACTCACAGACAACGGGCTAATAGAGATTATTTACAGTAAAATAGAGCCAGGCCAGCAGTTTTCCCCTGGCTTTATGCTTGATTCGGCATTATACTTAATACATACATGAGTGTCTTCTCATCTAACTCTCATAATGTTTTTTTATTCCTGTTTAATTAAAATATTTCCTAATTTATTTTAAGATAATTTATATTTCCTTGTTTATATTGTTATTGCTTTTTTATTGCTCCTGTTTTTACGATGTCAAGTGCCTTTGAGTAGCTTTAAAAATGCTATCCAATTAACATTTATTTTCATTATTATTTATTTGTATTATTATATATATATATATATTCGTATTAGTCTGTTGCAATTATTGTTTTCGTTGAATACACTTCCTGTAAGTCGCTTTGGATAAAAGCGTCTGCTAAATGACTGTAATGTAATGTAATATAATATATATATATATATATATATATTTTTTTTTTTTTTTTTTTTTTATATATATATATATTTTTTTTTTTTTAAATCAGTATTTAAAAACTCAAGTCTGTTTAAAATAAGAGAACATTTCAGTTCAGAGCCTGATGTTTTCTGATACTGTTCTACTATGTTCCAGTTTGTTTGAGCAGCTCCCTCTCTCTGCTCTCTCCCTCCCTTCCTCTCACTTTCTCCCCTCCGTACTCACTCTTGTGTCATGTGGACCACGGCCTCTGGAGTGGTGTAGCCGGCGGCGGTGAAGTTGTCGCTGTATCTCTCCATGCCGATGGCCTGCAGCCAGTCCTCCACCGTGCCGACGGCCGCGGACGCCTCGGGGCTCCCCGGCTCCAGCAGGGTGGTGTTAGGCCTGGTGGGTGGAGGAGAGGAAAGTGGAGGGTTAATCTCATGAGGTTAAGTTTCTTGGTTCTGCGTTTACACTCAGTGTTTGGTGCTTCAGTTCCAGCACGGAAGCCCCGAAAAACCAACCACGTGAGCAGCTGTCTGTGCAGATAGACAATAACAGCTCCTTATTAAGTGCTTTTGACTTGAAACGTTAATGATCCATAGTCTGGAAAACCACTGATTCATGGCAACGACGGCTTTACAGGAATTAGCCTTATTCCTGACAATGATGCTGTGGCGTAGCATCAGAGGGGCGTGATGCTTACGCCCCGTGCGATGACAGGAAAGCTACCCACAGGCCGTAAAGAAAGCTCCATGCTACATTTCACTCCAGCTTTCTCCTCCTTGATGGACTCAGCAGGTCTGTTGGGGTTTAGCTCTGCTGTGTGTCCCCTGTTTTGTGGGTCCTACTAGGAACCGAGCCAAGCCAAACAAGGTTCCTCCTGAGTGTATTTTACAGAATGAACACAACCCTGGGGTCCACCTCGGTCAATTTTTACCGCACGCCGGAGTTCCTCCTTCGCAATCAGCAGCATGACCTCCCTCTTTATTCACTTCTCTTTTTCTTTTCTATCTTTCCTTTCTGTTGATCGTGCAGCAGAAGCGCCGTCAGCCATGAAACATTTACGCCGGGCCTGAGTCGGTGGCGGGTCTCGTCTCGCTCTAGTGACTTTCTCACTCTCACCCTCTCTCTCTTTATCTTTCTCCCTTCTTTTAAAAAAAAAAAAGTGTGAGAACAGGATGTCAGACTCTTTAATAAGTCATCTGTACTCAGGAGGTGGAAAAGATTATGCATAAGGATCCCTTTTCACACACACGCACACACATTGGACTCTCCCCTTTCCCTCATGGAACTGTTAAAGCTGCATTTATAGGTTGGAGTTCTGCTAATTACTCCACAAGGACTCCCCCATTTCGCTCTCACCGCAGCCGAGTGTGGGAGGGTGTGCGCATCACACACACTCATTAAACGCAGACAGAATCCCACCGGCCCGCGGCCCGAGTCTGTAAACACACGTAGGTCATTCTTAACACGTTTAGCCGCTCCAGAGTAATGGTGTCGGACCTGTGGGGTCATGTTTGTTTTTAACTCGCCGTAACATCGTAATTCTCCCCCCCCCACCCACCCCCCACCCCACAGTCATGTTAGAGCGCCTACATTCCTGAGTGTACAGCACCATTAAAGCTAGTTTGCAAAGAAATCCTTTATGGAGGCACACGTTACTGGTAGATAATGTTTAATGGAGAATGTAAACACCAACGAGAGAACAGGGGAGCGTGTATGTGTGTGTGAGTGTGTGTGTGTGTGTGTGTGTGTGTGTGTGTGTGTGTGTGTGTGTAGTAGAATGTCAGGTACGCAATGCACTGTGCTGTAAATGGGCAGCATATGTGTGTTTTTGCACATTAGCTTTTTAACAACAACATATTTTCGGGTTGCCGCTGTGAGCTTTATGAGAAGTTCCACAACTTTTCTTTTCTTCCATGCAGAGTTTATTCAGTAATGGAGCCATAAAGGGTTCTTTTCTGGTTAAGGAGAGTTGTTTTGAGCTTTTGTAGTTTGTTCAGTCAAGCTAAAATCATGCTAATTAATGCATTAATTATGTAAAATACATTTGTATCATGGTCATATTCCAGAAAAATTTCACCCCTCTAGGTAAGACAGTTTAAATGATTTTCTGCAGGAAAAGAACCAAAAAAATGAACATTGTGTCTCATATTATTTCACCATCATCTTAAACGTTTTGGTTTTTCATTTAACTGCAAATATTTCACATTGTTCCCGGTGGCAATATGATTTTTCTGTTAAGGACTTCAGTCATACATGAGTAAATTCTGTCCCAGTGTTAAAAAATGGTTTATTAGACACTATAGGTGATATCATCAGAATTATCAGAGAATTCAACAAATTGAAACTCAACTGTAGTGGTATTTATTGGTAAAGCCATGCAGTTTTTAGGGACTACTTCTTCAGTAGAAAGTAGTTCCCTATGAAAACTGTTTATGAGGGTTCTGTGGATTCTCCGGCGTAACTAGGGACACGGTCTGGTACCAGATCTGGATCGTAAAGAGTCTGCCCTCTCACCTGGCAGTGGTCTCCCCCAGTCCTCTTCAGGGTGTTGGGGTTGCGGATCAGCTTGTCCAGCATGTTGACGATCTGTCCGAACTTCGGCCGGTCGGCCCTCTCCCTCTGCCAGCAGTCCAGCATGAGCTGGTGGAGCGCCACGGGGCAGTCCATGGGTGGGGGCAGCCGATAGCCCTCGTCGATAGCCTTGATCACCTATAGACGGGAGATCAAAGCTGCAGTAAGTCACTTTGTCTCTGAGTTTGTTTGTTAAACTGAGATCAAAAAATAGAAAAAAAACTTGATTACAGCACAGTCATTTTTCCCCTGTGATTTTCTCCCCATAGCTTCATTTTTTTGTCGGCACATTTGCAAGAAATTTGTTTCTGCATGAATAAAATTCTTCATCATCATTAGTGCCACTAGAATTGTAAATTTATTGTGTAAATGAGAAAGGGGAATATACTGCTGGTGTTGTCGTATCAGCCGTGCAGGTAATTTGATTACATAACCAAGTTAAAAATGATGAAGTATCTTTTTAAAAATGTTTGACAGTGCACACGCATCAGGGAGTCATTGCTCACGCTCCAGTGTTCCAACCTAATTCATGCTGCATATTATTTATGTTTATTCCTGCATTCAGTTCCATTCCTCCTCCTGACTTACGTCTTGGTTGCTCATGTCCCAGTACGGCCGCTCGCCGTATGACATCACCTCCCACATGACGATGCCGTAGCTCCACACGTCGCTGGCCGAGGTGAACTTCCTGTAGGCGATGGCCTCCGGGGCCGTCCAGCGGATGGGGATCTTCCCTCCCTGTAATTGGAAGACGGGGCCGATTAATGAAAGCTGACAAGGTGACATGTTGGTGGACCGCTGAGTCAGTCAAACACATGCTCGCCTCCACACACACACACACACACACACACTAACACACTCACCCTGGTGGTGTACGCGGCCTCGGGGTCGTCCTCCAGTACTCGGGACATGCCGAAGTCGGACACTTTGCACACCAGGTTGCTGTTGACCAGGATGTTGCGAGCCGCCAGGTCGCGGTGGACGTAGCTCATGTCAGACAGGTACTTCATGCCCGACGCAATCCCCCGCAGGATGCCGACCAGCTGGATCACCGTGAAGCGGCCGTCGTTCTTCTGCAGGAAAAGAACCAAAAAAAGGAAAAAGAAATGAACATTGTGTCTCATATTATTTCACAGGCATCTTAAACGTTTTGGTTTTTCATTTAACTGCAAATATTTCACATTGTTCCCGGTGGCAATATAAGGACTTCAGTCGTACATGAGTAAATTCTGTCCCAGTGTTAAAAAATGGTTTATTAGACACTATAATGTAGCTGTACACAGCTTAGATTGTTCTATCTATTTTCGAGTGTTTGTTAATGTATTCTCCAATAGTTATATTGCTCATCCTGCTTGATAATGCAGTTTAACAGCACCTTTTATTGTGCTATTCATTACTTATTGACTGTTTGTAGACATATACAAACTGTATCCAGTTATGTTCATAAAACAAAACTTAAGCATTTATACGCTGTAAATAAAAATATAATTCACATTATATTGTAGCTGTAAGCAAACAAGTTATGATTGTTGACAAAAATAATTAAAGGGGATCTAAGCCCATTTTAATATTAATTCATGTTATTTCTATGGTCGGAGACAGTCTAAAATATTGGTGTTCCCCTTTAATGTACAATATTTAATGTCCTTATTTATGCTTGCAACTGCTATTGTGCAACAAGTTGTTATTCATGCAACATCATTTATGCCAACACAATTACTGTTTCTTTTAATTTCCTTCTATTTGCTCTAAATCTATGTTTCTTCACTGGATAAAGAAGCTAAGCATCATCTTAAACCCAAAAGTGTAGTGAACCCTGGAAATCAAACCTCAGCTAACCTCCTTGTCGTAAAGAAAAAAAAAAAAAAACAGTAAGTCGATCAAGGAGAGGGGATAAAGATTAGGACGATGTTTGTGAACGAACACTTGTCATTTCAAGGAGGGGGGGTGGGGGGTGACATGAGAGAGATAAGATGTGATCAGAACGCTCGTATCGCATGCTCCAGAAAACACACACACACACACACACACACACACACACACACACACACACACACACACACACACACGCAGACAGAAACGCATGACTGACCCTCAGGAATGCATCCAGCGATCCGTTTTCCATGTACTCTGTGATAATCATCACTGGCTTACCTAGGGAGAGAGAGGGAGAGAGAGAGAGAGAGAGAATAAGATGATTATAGAGGTAAACGATGCACATCACAGCCCAACACAGCGGGAGGGGGGGATGTGAGTGTGTGTGTGTGTGTGTGTGTGTGTGTGTGTGTGTGTGTGTGTGAGTGTGTGTTAGGCCATCCATCTCTGTCCCGTAGTGATTTAATTAGCTCGGTGCTACGTTTGCCCTGACGTCCCACTTACTTTCCCCTGCACATGCAAAGGCATCTCCACTGGAACACAACACAAACACACACACACACACACACACACACACACACACACACACACACAGCATCTTGTGTTTATGCAAATATGAACTGACGTTGGACGCATTATCCAAAGTCTCATCACGGTCGCTCACCCAGAATCCCTCTGACTCGCTATTTATGTCACTCACTGTCCCTTTGCCCTCTTTCTCCTCTGCCAACTTTCCACGCATCTGTCACTCTCCCGCCAGCTCCTCTCTCTCGTTGCTTTCTTTTCACCCCCCCATCGCTCTCCCTCCCTCACCCCCCTCGATCCCCGCCACTCCTCTCTGGCCCTTCTTCACCTCATCCCTCTGTCCTCCCTTCTCCGTCTCTCTCGGGGAAGCGTCTGCTTCTTTATCTGAACATGGGCAGGCGGTAGGGAGGGTGGACATTCCCTGGTGGGTCTCTGTCTGTCTTTGTCTCTTAGGATGAGGAGGGGGAGGGGGATAGCGGTCATGAGGAGAGAGAGAGAGAGAAAAAAAGGGAAGGAAGGGAAGGCTTGTTTTTCTCCCAAAATGGCAGCAAGCTGGTGCCTAACCAGCCATGGCAACAACACATGCTGGAAAAAACAGTGCTGCCGCGAAATCCTCCAGGAACAGCACAACCGCTCTTTGCGTCCCACTTCACAGTGGCACAGTTAAGGTGGACTTAAAAGCCCCGTCGCGTTGAAGAGAAAGTGCTGACTTCATGACTTCAACCCCAGAATGCCTAGCGGGGAGGTTGTGTGCAAATCTCCCGTGCGCTCCAGCAGAACGCCTACAGCAGAGGAGAGAGAGCCAATGAGTGGTGTCGGCAGTAAAGGTCTCGAAGGGTGAAGTTCCTTCACTCCACAGCAGGCCGGCTCGCCGTGCCAAGAGGCCGTCAGTCACCGTCTTACCCGCCGCGTGATTGGCACACCATTAATTACGGGCCCCCCCCCTCAAAAAAAAGGAGGAAGTGGAGTGAAAGTTGGGGGAGAGCGAGGGGCCCTCTTTGTCAGCCATCTTTGTTCCCTTTGTTGCTCGCCTCTGCCCCGGGGCCGCCGGTGATTGACAGCTCCCCAATCAAGTCTGAGGAGCGTCTGACCTGCGACCTTAAACTCTCGCCTTCCCGGCCCCGCCCTCTTCCTCCCTCACCATTTGCATGCTAATTCCTTGTTTACTGAATACGCCCTGCCGGCTTTGGCAATGAACTCTGGGCCAGTGGGCCGATTATCACCTGCCAACAAAACAGGGCAAGGGGAGAAACGCAACAGGGAGACGAAGGCCGTGGCGTTTGCACGGAACAAAGATCTGGCTTTTTAAACGCAGATCTTTTTTTTTTAATTAGCACGCTCTTACTTTATGTAAATCAGCTGTTAAACATCGTCTGATTTCGAGCTCTTAACGGAGGCTGGATTTTTAATTACACACTTGCGTGACAGAAAACTTTAAATCCACACAGGCTTCAAGATGGTGGACTGCAGCCAGAAGTCCTCAGTGGGAGGATTTTTTTTTGCACATTTATGTATTTCAGAGTCTATTTGGAGTCCCTCCATAATTAATAAGGCTTAATTGTCTCCGTTGGACATGCCAGCAAACTGAGGGCCAGATTGAGAATTCCTTTTAACGTGATTGTAATGGAGAGGGGGGAGTGTGCAATTCAAATAATGGACTTTAAATAGATTCCACTGACACACTGAAGTGTAAAGGACTAATTTGCCCAAAACCTTCTGAAAAGTGAGAGGGATGGAGGTGGAATGGCGTTGATCTTCCTGCTTTGGCTCACCGTGGGCTCCTGTCTCGCTCCGTCTCTGTCTCTTTCAGCCTCCGGTTCAGTAGTTCTACCGCTGTTCTCTGTCTTTCCTCTCATCCATCAGCTCCTAACCAACCTTCCTGTCTCCTTCCGTCCGCATCTCTATTTGCACCTCTCCTCTCCGCTACTTGTCTCGGGTTTCTTTTCCCTTCCTCCTGTCCATCTGTCCGCCTTTTTCCTCTCTTGTCTTCCTCACTCCGTCTCCACGAGGGTCTGACCTCCCCTCCCCCGGTGTAATAGGTGATAAGCAATTCTGCCCGTGCTGCTGTTCACTTTCAGCTCCGGCTGGGCTTTAAAAGTGTGTGTGTGTGTGTGTGTGTGTGTACATCTTTCATGTGTGTTCGTGTGTGTACAGTGGGAGAGACGGCGTTATCTAGCACAGATAGGGCCGGGCTGCTGTTGTGTCACAACGCATTAAGGCACTTCATCCATCTAACCCCCGAGAGCCGAGGCTGGCTCATCAGCTATGGTAACACTCACGCACACATGCGTGCAATCAAAGGCGCACAGACGGCGACGTGTGCTGACAAGAACCTTGGAACACGCACACACACACACATACATGAACACCTCGGGCTCTAACAACAACAAAAAAGCACAGGGGGGAGGTGTTGAAGGTGGGGGGAGAAAGGGGAGAGACGGAGAGCAGAGAGTGCCAAGGGCAGAGGAGAGAGGGAGATCTGGCCGGTGTTCTGTGGCCGGGCAGCAGCAGATAGAGGAGGGATAGGGTATCACTCCCTAACCCCAAACACATTTACAGCTGACATCATGATTAATGAGCCTGGTGCCCCGCTACAGGGCCCGTTTCTGGACCCATTAGACCCCCCCCCACACCCCCCCCCACCCGTCCCTCCCAAATGCCCAGCTACCTCCGCACCACCTCCCCCTTTCCCCCACCGATGCTGGACCCCCTTTCCATCTGGACAAAACCCACCTGGGGATACCCCCGGATGGGGTGTGCACACGCACAAACGCAAACACGTATATGTGCGAGCGTCTTTAGATACTGCAGGTATGCGAGCGTTAAAGCACACACAAACACACACCTTTAGGCGAGTAAAGATTGGTTTGTCCCAACACTCGCCCCTTTCCTCCAAAGTCACCCAAATCCACAGACGTACTTAGTGGTGATTTATTGTCGCGGTTATTTTTTTTTAAGGGAGAAAGAGGGGGACAGCAGAAATGAATGTATCGTCTGTGTCATTGTAATTTAAAAGTCATTATGTGTGTAAATGTTATTATTGCAATTTCATTCCTCCTTAATAGTTTACGGTTTTCTCAAATAAGAAAAGAGTTGTGCTGCAAAATATGTTCTTGGGAAAATTCTCATCCATCACCCATTAAAAAGTAAACACAATAACATGCTCGACATACATTTGGTGACCACGCCCTCCAGGTGGATGATGTTTGGGTGGTCGAACTGGCCCATGATGCTGGCCTCGGACAGGAAGTCCCTCCTCTGCTTGTCGGTGTAGCCGGCCTTCAGCGTCTTGATGGCCACGCAGATCTCCCTCTTGCCCGGCATCTTCAGGCGGCCGCTGCAGACCTCGCCGAACTCCCCTGAAAAAAAAACACACACACAAGTTAAAAAAGTGAACCAAGCACTCTTGATACAACAGGATTATAAATCACATCGAGGAGTGATAGGGCGCTGTTGTGTGTTTTTGTGTGTGTGCAGGTTCAGAGGGGTCCAATTTTAACATTGATCAGGGTCTCTAATCCCTCACTCCCCTCCTCCCCTCACCCACTGGAGCAGAGAGCGAGAGAGAGAGAGAGGAAATGGGTATTGATTCTTTCTCTTTATTATTTTGTCATTGGATGACTTTTCTCTGGCCACAGGAATAGAACAGACATCATATTTAGCCTCCTCTGATTTTTATTTACTTATTGTTTTTTTTTTTACTCGTTGACCTCTCCAGAGGCAGACCACATGTCATTGTCTGAGAAAACAATGTTTTTTTTATATTCACAAGGGGTGCACATCAGAGCATAAAAGGCCACGCACCGACGTGAGTCACTGAGATATGATATGCCGGCTACAGAATATTTGCATGAGACGAATACTAACTGCACTATTATGCCATTAGGTGGATGCTTTTATCCAAAAGTGTGTTACAACAGGCCTTCCTGCAAAGAACACTGCGTTTATAATAATTGACAATAAATGGCAGCACGAAGTGAAGTCGCTGGATCAGAAAAACAAATCGCGGCCCCTCACCAATGCCGATGACTTTCTCGATCTTGATGCAGGAGGCGTCGATCTCTTTGGCGAACTCGCGGACGGCTTGGTTGGGGTCCTCGTAGGTAAAGGGGTCAACGTATATCCTCACTCCTGTTGGAAAGACGTTTGGGAATAAAAGGAAGGAAGCAAAAAAAAAAGTGAAGGTTAATTCATTCCTGCAAGTACGCTCCATCTGTTCTTTATTTCCATCATGCTGCAGGCTACACCGCCTTCCTCTGTGGGACCTCCACCTCCTCCTCCTCCTCCTTTCTTCTCCCCATACCTCGCTTCCCATTGCTTTTCATGTCACTATGGCTGACTCCAAGGAAGATGGAGCTCATTAACTTGAAATGTTCTTTCTTTTTTTGTGGGACGCAAATAACAACGCTGATGACTTGATAATGAGGTGTTTGGAGCATGTTAGGATGCAAGTACATTAACTTCAAAATATTTTGTTCACCCCCCCGCCCCCCACCCCCACCCCTCATTTTATGGGCTTCATTTGCGGTTTAGAGTGCATGCACACGAACACACCTGCCAGCGCTAATGTTTTTCAATCACAGAGCGTGTGGGTGGAGTGTTAAGTGTGCGTTACCTTGATGCAAGTGCTTCTCTTCGTCAGAGTCCTGCTTGGCCTTGCTGTACTTACTCCTTCTGGGGGCAAAGAGAGCAGGACGGTCAGTCGCAGTGACAACAGAACATGAAGCATTTCAAGTCTCATATGTCGGGGAGAATGTGTGAAAAAAAATCAAGAATAAAAAAAAGGCAAAGCATCATATGTAAAAACAACAAATTATAATAATAAAACCACAAGTGTCAATTCAGTAAACCCTAATTAAAAGTCAAACTGAGACTCCGAACCCACTTTCACATCAATTTAATTACGTGAAGAGGCGACACAATCACTGATTACTGTTCAGACATTGAGATTCTTGTTTGATATTAATTATTCATTAAAATGGAGCTCATTACAGAGACAGTAACTGCTTTTTTGAATGCTAACCTAATGTGATTTTTAGAGTTTGATTGGTTGAACTTAATAATTGCTTTTAGTTGAGGGGACAAAAGCTTGAAGAGAATAATTCAACATTTTGGATAATACGTGTAATAATAATAATATAATAATGAAAAGATTGATACCACTCTCATGTCTGTCTGTTAAATATGAAGCTAGAACAAGGGGAGGGTTAGCTTAGCTTAGCATAATGACTGGAAACAGCAAGGCTAGCTCTGTCCTTCTACAAGCATGTACAAAGCTCGCTGATTAACATGTTATCTCATCTGTTAAATTGAGTACAAAATGTGAAAAGTATTTTTTTTTCGACCCAAAATGTTGAACTATTCTTTTAAAGGGGACATATGTGATTCTACGAGCCAGTAAGATTTGTCTCTATTTCCTATTTCACATGCAGGGTTATCTGAGTAGCTCCACCTACAGCTTGAGAGCTACTTTTGCCAATGTGCGGCATGTTTTTCTCGCAAGCCAATCAGAGACTGGTTTTCGGGAGGGATTCTTAAAGAGACAGGCACTAAAACGGAGTGTTTCAGACAAAGGGTGAATACAAGAGTATTCAGACAGACAGTGTGAGAAAAATAAAGTGTTTTTTGAACATTTAAGCACATAAACCTGTTCTAGTAGAAACACAAAATACAAGTATGAACCTGAAAAAAGAACATGATATGTCCCCTTTAAGAATAGATATCACACTGAAGGTTCCTGAAGGGCACTGAGCTTACAGCAGAAAATCAATCCTAGAAGAGATGCACTTAAATCCCTCCCCAATCCCTCCGGCAGTCTGACACCTGTGCTTATATTGATGCGTCGGGTCAGTGGTGGAAATGACCAGATGTGCGAGACATTGTTCTCCTCTATGGTTGTGTAATGATGGTAAACGGGCGACGTGATTACAGTCCCTTCCCACAATCACAGGATGGCCGCTGCAGCACAATGACAGTGGCCGTCACATGCATATAAAAAAGGGCTGAGACAACCACCTGCTTGGCCGGGGGAGAGAGGCAATCATATGGAAAAGAGAGGACACACACATACACACACACACACACAAACACACACACATACACACACAATCAACACCCCCCTTCACTCCCCATCATTCTCAACGCCAATACACACATGCAAACAATGATTTGCTTTCCATATGAAGAGGCACACTCACACATAAAGGGATCAACGAATGCCCATAAAAAGGTACGCACACGTTAATGATTTTGTGTGGAATCACCACACAAAACCATTAACGCTCCACCTTCCCCCTCTAGTGCCACCACACACGTGAAAACAATACCTTTTTTCACACATAAGGATGTGCATAAACGCATATACAACCCCAACACACACACACACACACACACACACACATAGGGAGTGTGTGGTTAACACCCCGAGGTGAGGCAGACCCATCTGCATGTAATCCCATCTGTGTGACGGTGCTTTGTCCTGCTCGCTGGTTAACACCCTGAGATTGGGTCACTGCAAATCCACCTGATGCCTCTCTGTCTCACTCTGTCTGTATTCTATCTCCTACTTTTCATTGCCCGCTTATCTCATCTTTTTTTTCTCCCTGCTCTCTCTCTCTCCCGCTCTCTCTCTCTCTCATTCTCTTCACGGCGGGCAGCAGGGCGCAGCAGGAGAAAATAACTAGCGGTCGGGATTATAGCCACTAGCTGAGAGATAGAGGGGATGGCAGCGGGGATGGATGCAGAGGACAGGGAGCGAGGGGTCGCTGATTGCATCTCTTCAGCTGTCGGAGCTGTCAATCACGTCTCCGGTGTGGCGAGTCATCACTCATCCGACGTGAGCGAGATGCACTGGCTGTCTGGCTCGGCGTGTGTGTGTGTGTGTGTGTGTGTGTGTGTGTGTGTGTGTGTGTGTGTGTGTGTGTGTGTGTGTGTGTTTTTGTGTGTGTGTGTGTGTTTTCCAATAACGTCCATCACCTGACAGCTACTTTTTTTCCTAGCGCTAAGCAAGACATCCCTCATCCGGGAGGAAAGAGGGAGAGGCAGAAAGCAGAAATGGGACAGACGGGCGACGCTTTTACCTTCGGCTGATGACGAAGGCGCTGATGAGGATGAGGAGGAGGACCACGCTGCCCACCACCGACACCAGTAACACCGTGGAGTTGGCCCCATCGCCGATAATGGGAGCTGGAACTGAGGAAAAAGGGAGGAAAGATGGGAGGAAAGAAGAGGAGAGGGAGGGAGAATTGGGGGGACGGTTGGAAAGAGACAAAGAGCAAAGTCAATATCATTGTGCTCAACCGAGTCGCCGCACATGAAAGAGCCCGTGTAACTTCTGTGTCTGTCAAAGCCATCGACCCCCCCTCACACTTCCTCCCTGTGTTTCCCCTCCTTGTCCATTGAGACAATGCGGGCCCATTAGGATGTGTGCTTGACCATGTCATTATCATGCACTGCTGTCTCTATCTGCATTACAAAGGGTGACACCTGGACCTACAGTGTGTCTCTGTAACCCTCTACGTCATAGTGTCCCTTTAGAAGATGTAAACACAGATTTTTGTCTGTAAAATTCACACAGAAATGAGTAAAAACTGATTTTAATGGTTCTTATGAATGCTTGCACTTCCCTTTGGATCATTCTTGCCTGGGGAAAAATTATTCCAAGGGACGTCTATGTCAACTGATTTCCCCCTTGCATTAAAATATGTTTGACCAATGAATTCCATTGTTCCAACTGAACTTCCAGATTAGAGTTAGCTTGCTATCAAAGGGCAGAACGTCTTATTCTTTTTGGTATATCAATACCCAATATTGTACAACAAAAACTGCAACAACTGGCTCAGCAACCAAGTAAAGCCCAATAAATGACTTGAGATTGCCCACAAATTAAACTGTTGGTCACAAAACTGGGCAAGCAAAAACAGCTAGCATTAGCATCAAATTTGGCATCCAATTAGGACAAATTGGACACGGAGGACTGTTTAGGAAACTCATTGGGCCTCATTCACAAAACATGCATAGGTTTCAGCCAACAGCTGGTTAGCTAGCTTAGCCCAAAGGCTGGAAATAGAGGCCTTGCAAACAATGAACACGTATTTGTTTTATTTAAGGCCTCGGTTAAGATGCAAAAAGTAGCAATCAGCAGCTTCCAGTCAGAAATGATATAATTCCTCAAAAACTCATATAGTTTGAACCTTGGCTGGCTCATCCACTGAGACTCATTGCTTCTTAAAAAATGGAAGCTACTCAAGATGCCACAATATAATTTATCTTTTATAGACGACAGCTATTATGATTAACGACTCTGTAATGATAAAGAAAAACTCGTAAAAGATGCTATCATTGCAGGATTCTGCAGAAATCCTGCCAAATCCTGCGTGACGGAGCTGGCATGGAGCCTTTTGGGGCTCTGCACTGCTCTGCTGAGGAGTGGTGGGCGAGCCTGAACTCACCGGAGTTTGTCATGAACTCAAACGGGCCGCTGAAGTCACCGTAGCCGGCCGCCGTGCGAGCTCGCACATGGAAGACGTAGGAAGTTAGGGGGGTTAGACCTTTGATGTCGGTGTTCCTCGACGAGGTCTTTATGATCCTGTAGCTTCTTTCATTTTGGTCCTGAGGATGACAGAGACAGAAAAAAGAAAAAAAGATAAGACAATCAGACGTGGCTTTCTTACAGTCTATTTTGGAGATTCTTTAATCAGCTGGAACTACATCTCCCATAGGACCCCTCACCTTCTCGTAGTACTTGACCTCGTACTCCAGGATGACCCCGTTGGCTCTATCTGGCGGATGCCAGGCCAGTGAGATGGTGTGTCTTGTGATATCCTTCGCCTGGATAGAAGTCACTGGAGAGGGAGCTGGTGAGATGATCAAAGAAAAAGGAAAACATATTTTAGCCCACTGCTATACTCCGAGTCCTGTTGTTGTTATTTCAGCCTTGGATAAACCAAGTCTGTTTTATGTTTTATGTTGCTCTCCCACAATAAATCCACCACTTTTTTTTCCTGCTGAGAAAGTCAAACAGTGGAACAGCCAACAAGGCAATCACTTCCATTTGTCTTTAAATTTGGCTTCCATTCAAAATCCGAGGCGTTACAGAGCTGTATGGCCACACAGCTGAATTGTCAAAGCTAGAGTGTATGGCAATACTCTGCTTCTGAACTAATGGCTGGCATCAATAAAAGTGATCCAATTTCCCTCTCGGCTGACGCCAGCGTCTCAGCCACTTTTCTTACGAGCTGGCAAAATAATGTCTAACTTCATTTTCTGCAGATTCGCAGGTCACCCTGGGAAACCTTGTGCTGCTACAAAGTCCACCTCGGAAAGCTCAAAATGAGCTCAACGTCTTTTACGTTTCTTTTTTTTTCCTGAGTTTTGTTCTTTGTCTTCCTGAGAGCAAATCAATTGGTTTTCATTAAAGCTCAGCAGAGCGATCTTATCTGGAGTCCTTCCTGCTGCAGCTGATAATGAGGCCGTATTTCAAGCAGCCGTACTATCTGCGTTCAGAAGCCTCTAACATGTGAAGGTTAAAGCACAAGATAATGGCTCACGCTCGTCCCCTCCCTCCAGTGCGACGCCGGCGCACAAATCAAACCTCTATCTTCAGGGAGTGTGACAACAGTAAAATTGGGTCATACACACTATTGGTGCTTGATATCCATGGCTGTGGGAGAGATAGTGTTGTAAACAGTGAAACACTCATGCACAGATTGAGTTTTGAGCAGAGAAGAGGAAACATGGTGGAGCTATAAACCAAAGAACAAATATGTTGTGTAAAAAGACCAAGGACACAAACATGCACACACACATATTTATAGCAGTTGGGGGTTCTTGCATCTCAGTTCCTTTAGGAGCTTAAACCCCCTCTCACTTTCAGAACTACTACCCACAACCAGAGGTGGGACCGAGTCCTAAACTAAGAGCTTCAAGTCCAAAACAAGTCACTCTTCACCAAATGAAATAATTGGTTTTTTTTTGACCATTACGAAAGTTGTTGTAGGCAAATTAAATTATCTTTGGTATCCTTTTTTCCAACTGCCTTTTAGTAACGCAATGTTATCTTGGTCTTTCTTCACTAGACCTTGATTGGATGCTTCCTTTCAATAATAATAGTTCAAGGAAAGTGGATCAAGGGAATTAAGGATGATTTGCTTGGAATGAACAATGTTAACGTTAGTTGATTCGGGAAATGAATGGAAATGATTTAACTCGTGAAACTCTTTTTTAAAGAACATACTTTTAAATCTTTAGGCTTGGGGGAAGGTATCAAGTATTACAAGTCAAACGGCTCAAGTCCAAGTGAAGTCAAAAGTCAGTGTTGTTGAAGTCCCATTGGGGTCTAAAGTCGGCAGATTTGTAACCAATAATGTGACCCGAGTCCACACCTCTGCCCTCAACAACCAAACAACCACCATCAGTCATCTGATCTCCAACGAGCCAGAACAAAGCAACACAGAAAATAAATAATAAATAATAAAAAAAAGCATTTCCACTGAAGCCCAGGTAGCGTTTCATGGTGACGCCTGCTCTTACAAGTTCACAGGGAGTGAATCTTTGACCCCTGGTCCTCAGTGATACTGTAACCAATCTCGTTCCAGACCATCTGCCTTTTAAAAAATTACAGTGGGGATGATTAATGAGGGGTTCGCCGTCCACCGATTATGATTGGATTATCTATGACATTATATACATTCTCATCACTTTGACCAGGGGCTCCAGGGAGCCTAGCCTGCAAGCTAACGCTAACAAAACCCTGCTTTTAGAAGGGGATTGAGTTCAAACGAGCCTGGAATTCAAGCACCGGCCTCGGATTGAATTTCAGGGGGGGGAGGAAAGGGGCTGGAGGGGTTAGGGGAAGGGGGGGGCAGATTGTTTGTGACCAGTAGGGGTTGAGATGGAGATGGAGAGGGATGGGATTGCAGACATCTCTCGGTAAATAGATTAACCCAAGGTTGTGTAATCCTGTTGGTCTAATGTGTTGCGTCTCAGTTTAAACAATTAGATGACGGCCATTTGTATCCCTCCAATCAATCTTACCCGCCAGCCAGAGCCAATTTGAAGGCCCTCCTGGGGCCGACCGAGGACGCTCCGGCTCAGAAATAAAAACCCAGAGGGGTCGCCGGCCCCCGTGCCCCCGAGGCAATCCACACATCCATCTTTCCGCCAAAGATGACAGATATGGCGATTTAATCGTGTTCGCCTCCTCTCATTGCGTTTTTTTTTTATTTTTCCCTCGACTAATGTGAGGATAAAGATGAGTGATTTTCTGAGTGGTCCCTTCTGAGATTCCCTACGCGAGACTGCAAGGTTAAACACAGCCAGGGAGAAGATAGGTGATCCATCAAGGCCAAGTTTTCCTCTTTTTTTTTTTTGAAAGATAAATTAGTCAGACGAATGCCTTAAAAGCAAACTGACCACAGAGGAATGTAAAATACTGTCGTAGCAGGCGTGCACCAGGTGAACAGGGCTGATGCAACACTGTACCTTAACTGAATACAGAAAAGTTAAACTCCAGGCTGAGACTTGGGCAGACCTTGCTAGACCAGCACCCCTGTAGATTAATTTAAATATGTGAAGGCAGATCTGTAATTTCTTACCACCTCCTGAACGCGTGGGCTAAAAAAAAACGCTGGTGGAATAATAAGTGTGAGACGCAATGAATATTCAGATCTCATTTCAGAATTGTGTGCTCCTAAAAAAAAGAGGAAAACTCTTTCACAGCCTGCGACACTTGTACACACACACACACACACACACACACACACACACAACACAAAGACCTCATTACACAGACAGAAAGATAGAAAAACATACACCTAGTCCCATTATCTCACACAGACAGCAGAAAACTCAATCATGCCACCTATGCGAACATCATAATGAGTAAAAACCTGGCAGAGACTCATAGAGTTGTTGGGTTTTTTGTTGTTGGTTTTTTTCTGCTCTCTGCATGGAACACAGTTTTGTTCAGTGAGTGAGTTTGTCTTCGCGGCCGTGTTCGGCACAACGTATTTGTGTTGCGAGGAGCAGCTGTGGTCGCCGTCGAATATGCGGTCGATTACAGTTTGACATGAAAAGAGACAGGGGGGCCGGGGTGCACATGTGGTTGCCAGATTGGGGCCTGGTTGCCAGATTGGAGTCGCTCGAGATTTTTGCTGCCGCCGAGGAAAGAAATTGCGGGAGACGTTTTTCAGGGTGTCTAGGAAAATGAACAACATCCTTTCCGCCGCCTATAAAGCCTGATTCCATCTCCCCGAACACATTTCCACATGTAAGTCTGTCCGATTTGCCATAAGAGATGGAAACTCACACACATGTGCGCAGACGGACGTGCCCACACACATGCTCTCTCATGCACTAATTCACTTTTAGTCACCTAAGCCTGCCAAGTATTTTGTATCGAGACATAAACACCTCTCTCTCTTTCTCTTTCCGACTCTCGCTTTCCCCCCCTCTTTCTCACACACTCACTAAAGTGCTTGATCCCATAAAAAGGGGAAGAGAAAAAAAACAACCATCCATTTACAGCCAGAGGTCAGCTCAAAGCCTGGACATCCCGTCTCCCCCCCTCCCTTTCCTTGTGCAGTCCGGGTGAAAGGGTTACACCCCGGCTGATTTACGGCCGCGCGATCGTTCACGGCGAGACGCGGAATCTGACCTCTTCGTCAACACACCAACGCATGCCTGGTCACGGATGCATGCACGTGCAATCAGCAAGACTCATGTTTTAACTATTATCTCCTGGCTTATTTCTGTGATGCACCTTTATCTATTTTCCTCTCACGCAGAGACACATCATACAATACAACATAACACAAAAAACTCCAACCTGCCTCCCTCACTTCTTCCCCTCTCCAGCCGTTCTATCTGAACTTTTATGGAAAGGCGGTGGCAGGGGTTGTCTTTTCCACAGCGCTTATAAATCCTAATAAAGCTATCATAATAAATGTGTAATCCGCGGTGTCTGGGTGACGGGAGGCGATACAGAGAGAAGGACAGCCGCAGATGACTGGCTGGATTACCATGGCTGAAACCGGAGCTTCCAAAGCCCCTACCGAGCATTAGCAGGAAGAAATCCAATCAGTCTGGAGCTATTCTCTTTAACACGCACACACACACACACACACACACACACACACACACACACACACACACACACACACACAAATTAGAATAGACACACACACACCCTGGGAGACACATAGAGGACATTGTTGAGAGGCGAATGAAGAGCATCCATTGGCGCGCAAACATTCAGTATAACGCATTTTCTCACTTTTAGCCTACCCATTCGGTTTTGGCCCATGTGCAAACACACACACACACACACACACACACACACACACACACACACACACACACACACACACACACACACACACACACACTGTAATAGAGCTTCCAGCTGCAAGCTTCATATAACTAATTCTGGGGAACAGTTGTGAAACATGCACTGGTGACGAGCCAAAGGCAACATCATCTATATCTCACAACTTGAAGTCAGCAGATTAGCCTGGAGCTACCTCGGGGGACATCGCTGTGTGTTTCTATGTCTTTGTGTGAGAGTGGGGTCTTTGGGGGTCTTTGGGGGTCTTTGGGGGTCTTTTTGCGTCCGTACCGGCGCGCTATGGAGAGCCCTCCGCCCTGGACTCCAGGGTGTGCTCCATTACGGCTCCCACACATGCTGGCCTGGCAGCACTCCCACTGGCAGCGCATCCATTCATCTCCATCTTCCTGACCCCCCCCCCTCTGATAAATCAAGCCACTGTGTCCTTATATTGCCAGTCCGAAGCCCTATTCAAAGATATTCTCTCTTTCCCAAGGATTGAAATTAGTGATAAAAAGGCACTTTGCTTTGCCACCCAAGAGCAGAGCAGTAAAGAAGACCAAAGTAATGATCGGCTATAAGTGGAGGAGGATCGGGGAGGGATGAAGAGAAAGGGCCGAGGTCGTAAAAATCCATTTGCACAACAACCGGTTACAAAATGGCTAAATTGCTAAACAACGGGAGGCTTTGAACGCACCCCCCGGGCCAGAGGGCTGTTCTCCAGCTCTGGAGGAGAGGCTGTATTCATGGGTGTGTTCCACTAGAATAATTACACACACACACACACACATGCACACAACCCAGCAGCATTTGTAATGAAGCCTCCACAGATCAATACAACTCATCTAATTCATTAGCTTGAGAGCTAAATATAGCGCTACGTCTTCAGCCTTGACTTCTCATGCCTAATTATGCAAAACTCAAGTGAAATATTACAGAAAATCATTTCCCGCTGCAGATAATCCATCAACCTCCTCAACAATCATCCAGCCTTAACCCAAATTATTTTTTAATAAACATGTTTTGACACGCAGATCAAATAAAGTTTGTCAAGCGCTCGGCGTAACGAACCTGTGCTCTGCATCCAATATGAGACGCCCTGCTTCTCTGCAAACTTACACTCTTCTTTTGCAGGCTCACATAGACAAGTCAAGAAAACTAACTTGGATAAGCAGGCAAATTAAGTCAACTAATCAATGAGGAGGATCATTTTATGTGATCAAAAGCTCCAGAAGAGTTACCTTGAGGCAAGATTGTATCTATCAGCTGTTGCTCTCCAATTTAATCCATGGTTAGGGTTTGTTTCACTTCCCAGACATGACTAGAAGGGTTGGCCGATTATCGGCGATTGGCTGGAGTACGACGCTTTAGAATTTGTTTCGGAATAAAGTTGTAAGATTTAGTGGACAAAAAAAGCTCAGAGAGAGCGTGAAACGTAGCGAACTCGCCACTCACACACACACACACCCCGGTTGAAACTACGGGGACCACTGACAGTGGCCAAATTGGACCCTATTGACTAGTATAAAGCTGCAGGTAACCATAGCGACCATGCTAACATTTACGGGGAGGCTGTGGCTAAAGATTTAGAGCGGGTCGTCCTTGGGCAAATATACTGAACCCCAAAATTGCTTTTGAAGGCTGTGCAATATTATAGATTGGGAAGCCTTATAGACAAAGGCTTCACAATCTATAATATCTATATTTTCTGTGGTATTAAGGAGCTTAACTTTAATTATTTTCTCTATAACTGTTATTGTATGTTAATAGTTGGCCTGTCATCAAGATCACTGCAAAGCCAAATCAATAAAACTTGAAGCATGAAATCATGTAGTCAGTGTCTCATTGGGATCCACCATGTTCAATAGGGTTAAAAAAAGATATTGGTATGTCAATAAATCGGGGCAATACGTTGCTCTCTTCCAATCTGATTGACATAACACTTATTTATCATGATGGTCACTTATTGGAAGCCGTTAACCTTCTTTCATGTGACACTCCGACTATTCAATACTTCCCATTCTCCTAAACAATCATCGTCTTTCTTACCGGCCTGGTTGGTGGTGACGGTCACGGACACGGCCTGTTCCGGCCCCGGGCTCTGCGGCGAGACCCGTTCACCGCCCACACCTCGAAGGTGTAGTTGGTGTGGGCCTGCAGCTCGTTGATGGACACCCTGGTGCCCTTCAGGCTCAGCTGCTGGGGGCTGAAGTGGACGCCGTTACCGCACGGCTGACAGCGCCGTCCGTCGGGCCCGCAGCGCTTGCACACCACGTTGTACGTCAAGTCCTGGCGCCCCCCAGAGCTGAGGGGCGGGCTCCACTCCAGGTTCACCGAGGTCTCGTTCACATTGGAGATGAGGTGGTCGGGCGCCGTCGGAGGGCCTATGGAGGAAGGAAAAGAGTTGATGTCATTACCAGAAGTGACTAGAGGCTGAATGCTAAGCAGGAATTGGTGATCGTAATATTAAAGTGGCCCTATTATGCTTTTCCACTTTTTCCCTCTTCTTTAGTGTGTTATATATATTTTTGTACATATAAAAGGTCCGTAGAGTGTAAAACCTGAAGTCCAACCCTAAAAGGAGTTACCCTCCCCCTCAGAAGCTCCTGAGCTCCTGAAACGGCTCCATTGAATTCTCTCCTTCACTTCCGTAACTTTATGAGGTCATAATGTAACTTTATGAGGTCATAATGTTACGGAAGTGACGTAAAACTCCTTCCGGCTAGTTTGGCCCTCAAACAACAAAAGAGAGAGGAGGAGCTGAAGCTCTGGAGGAAGAGTTCTTTTAAATGTGAAACGTTGACCAATCAGAGCAGACTTTGCTTTCTGGAGGGAGGAGCAAGCACTACAACGGAGCGTTTCAGAGAGAGGGTGAGAAGAGGTGCTGCAGGACAGCCAGAATGAGAGAACAAGGAGGATTATGAGCATTAACGCATGTAAACATGTTGTAACTGTAACTTGAGATAAAAATATGTACCCGGAAAATAGCATAATAGGGCCTGTTTAAAAATAAGCAAGGGTCAACAAACTGATTCTTTCCAAACATACATATAAGAAAAAGATGAAAATGCATAATTGACTGGGTTGCCCCTTTATTGAGAGCAGAGGCTTCTTGAATTCCCTTTTAATGTCCTGTCCATTACAGCGAGGGAGGATCCAATTCCACCTCAGTTAATTCAGCGCGTTAACTGAAATCCAATAGGCTGGCAGCTTTCGCTCCCCATTCATATGTCGGATCAGCTGGAGGCGGCCGGGCGCCCGGGCCCCGCTGCTAACAGTAGGGCTTTATGGCACCCACTCAATAACTTTAAGGCAAAGTTTGCTTTTGGACCCTGTTATTAAGCTCCCGCTTTGATGTAGTTTTTATGCGAGGAGCAGCTCCACAGTCACGTGACACGCAAGCTCCCCTCCTCATCAGTTTCAATTTACATGTCAGCCCTATTGTAATGAATGTGTTTTTGTTGCGCTGCTTTCAAACATAAGCGACGGTAATTGACTTAACTATCTCTCTCTCTCCCCCTGTCGCCCTCTCTCTCTCTCTCTCTGACTAATGAAGCGCACGCGAGCGGGCTGGGGGGGGATCGATGCAGGGTGAAATATGAAAGCTAGTCAGTCCACGGACGAATCATTTCACAACGGAAATTAATTATCAGTGTTATTTTTGGAGGGGCCGCGTGACAATGAGTGATTTCAATGGGACGCAGAGAGCAGCCGAGGGGGAGAATGTGTGGGTGTGTGTGTGTGTGTGGAGGAAGAAGTTGCGCTTTTGTTGGCACATTAATGTAGACGTGGAGGTGCAATTTTTGCCCGTGATGCATGTGTCTTCTTCACAAAAACCCTCTTGCTGTATGTGTATTGTCTAGACTTGCGTACGCCGGCGTTAAGTCTGGCTGGCAGGCTTTTGAAAGAAGATGGAAAAGGACAGAAGGAGAAGACAAACACCGTCTGTTCATCCAAGGAAGCATAAAGCCACTGATTAGTATGGAAGGAGTGGGTTCGGATGGATAGATGGATGGATGGAAGGGACAGAAAATGGATGGTGGAGGGAGTGTCTGTTTTACTGAAAAATGACCCCGAAAGGTCACCAACAGCACAACACACAAGCATGAGGACGAGAGGACACAGAGTGCACTGTGTTAATATATGCATCGCTTAACTTCCCCTCACCAACCCGCAGCCTTTCTAGAAAAACTATTAATAAATTCCCATTAAAAAATGATGAAAAAGCTCTGCCCCTTTCTCCCCCACACTTCCTCCTCTGCTCCCACATTTTCCTCCCTTCACTCTTCCACCTCATTCTCTCCGTTTGCATCTCAGACAATGGGAACAAGTTATAGATGGGTTTTTTTTCTAAATGAAGGTGCCCACACCCAACCGTCATTATAATGGCGCCTTTGTCAGCGCGCTAGGTTGAGCTAACCTGTTCTCCCTTTCAACACTCGACAAATGCGGCGTCTGATATGCGCCATAAAGCTATTACTCAGCTGTTATCTGGACTTATGGCGTCGTAAAAATTAACAGGGCAAAGGTAATAAGAATGTTTCCAATCAATGTCTTAGAATGGGTGCGCTCTTGTTCCTCTCTTCTTCTCCTCGCAGGGATAAAAAGATGTACAAAATAAGCCATCCCAATGGAAGAGCTTTGTTATTCAGACATTAATAAAGAATGTTAGGCAATAAAAGCATTAGCAATAGCAAGAAAACATATTCTTTGATGTATATATACTGTGTTAATTAGTGAGTTTAAGCAGATTTATTCAAACTGTCTCCCCCTTCTTCTTCTTCTTCTTCTTCTTCTTCTTCTTCTTCTTCTTCTTCTTCTTCTTCTTCTTCTTCCAGCCCTCATGCCAAGCTCAACGTCTCCTGGCTCCAGCTTCCATAGTGAGCAAACAGCCACGTATTGATCTTCTAATCTAACTCTTGGCAGGCAAATAAAGGTATTTCTAAAAGACTTAAAGAAGAATTCCTTTCATGTGATAGAGATATGTTTGTACTGACTGAAGTGTGTGGACTATGATTATTGTTTTGATGTTGCTATGACAAGAGTTTCAACAGCGCTGTATAACTTTATGACTGTATAAAGTCTTAAACACATTCCACCATATGTCAGTATCCCCCTCCTGCATTCCACACACACACACACACACACACACACACACACACACACACACACACACACACACACACACACACACACACACACACACAATCTACCTTTGGCTGTACCTGTCGCTCTCCCAGAATGCACCAGTGGGAGCAAGGGAGCGTGGGAGAGCCGTCAGCTGTGACTGACACCCGGTAATTAATCCTGAGAGAGAGAGAGGGAGAGCGACGGGACGGGGTGGGGGGGGGGGGTGTAACGCTCGTACAACTTTCGTACAACGTCGGCTCAAAGTAACTTTTAAAATCCACATTTCTTTTTTGGGTGGATTCCGAGCGGGGGGGGGACTTAGAAAGTTTCTCCATGAAGAAAGTTGGTGATTTCGTTTTTTCCGTTCAATTACGGCCTCGCAATTTCACCCCGAGGCCTTATTTCTCTTTCTTTCCTGTCGCTCCCTCACTTCCATCTCCCCCTTTCTTTAATCTGTCTTTCTCATTTTTTAACTCCCATCCTCTCGTCTTTTCCTCCCTCCATGCTCCCACCTCCTCCTCCTCCTCCTCCTCTCTTCTTTCATCCCCCTCTCCTTCTCTCTCTTCCTATCAGTAACCGTTATCCGAGTGTTGTGCACGGGTCGAAGTACAGGTCCGGCTAAGTTGGCCAGAACTTTGAGGCCGCTATTACCATACGGCTGGGATTCATTCACCCCCACCCTCGAGTCCTCCCTGACCTGCGTTCCTTCCTCACTCCGTCCCTCCCGCTTCCTCCACCAAAAACCGCCGCTAAGAAAACTGGGCAAAATCTGAGAAACCCATCAAACCCAAAATGGAGAACAGCCCCTCCTTACAAACTTGAACGCAACGGAGCCGCCAGCTCCCACGGCCGTCCGTCCCTGGTCCTCATTACGGCCCTGTGGTGTGAGTGTGTGTGTGTGTAAGTAAGTGTGTATTTATATTCACCCACATGTATTCATGTGTATTGCCTGTTTGGCACTGAACATATTTTATATACTGACCTAAACTGTATAATATTGAATTGAATGAGCTGCTAATTGTGTTCCTTTGGGGATATTTTCCACCTGATGCCAGTATGAAAACTAGGTTAATGCTGTATGTTATATAAATATCAGCCTATAAATAATGTGGACTATACGCCACAAGTGGACCATTTTTCGTACAGTTGCCTACGGAGCTTGACAAATATAATCCGTGTGGCATTTTGCAAAGCAAGGTTGCCTACAAAGAAGTATAAAAGCAACAAGAAATAGATAAAATAGAAAGCAGGAGCAGTGGAGGCAAGCCAGGAAACACAAAGGCAAGACGAGAAAAATACAAACAAACAAATCTGTTTAGTATTTTTAAAGTAGTATAACGTATTTATCCTGCCAGGTTCCTCGGGGCAGATTGATCCAAAGCGTGGGAGGTAAGTGTCCCTTGTTTCTAATCTGGAAAGCGAGCGTTTTTTCGATTAAGCGTAAAACACGTGAATCGCCGTCCAAAAGAACACTTGTCACAATACAGCAGGAGTAGCGGGCCTGCACACAAGCAGTCAAAAAGTGAAGGAATTATAAAACATCCAGTTTTAATCATCGTCTTGGATCGCTAGACTCCCAGCTAAGAGAGGGGAAAAGCGTTTTCAATTACACACACACGCACACACACACATACCCAATTACCAGAAATGCTAGCTCTTTCCCAGCCTGACCTTCAGCAAGGCAAACTGGGAAATGACTTTAAGGAGGGTTTTTTTTTGGTTTTTTTTTTTTTTTTTACCTTCATCTGCTCTGTTCATGACTCTGAGTGGGTTTTTGAGAGAAAGAGAGTGAAAACAAGATGTAGATGAGGAGGCATGTGTGAGTGACAGCTGTAATTACACAGCTCTAACATGTGGGTGAGAAGTAAAAAAGAAATATTTAAAAAAAAAAAAAAAAAAAAGTTCAGAGAGGAAGGAAAACAGCAGACGACAGACAGGGTGAGAGTTCAGAGATCAAATGTTGACCGGCTGACGAGAGCGGGTCAAAGGTCGCAGAGGGAGTCGGGCTAATGTTGGGTTCCTAACCGTGGAGTCGGGAGCGTAGGAGAGCCGGCGTGGTAAAAGAAGCCGGGTAATGAGCTCTGACAGCTGTTGCTTGCAGCAGTTCCTCAAATGCCACACTGACTAACAGGACAATAACGATGAGCTCTGAGATTACGCTCTAAAATAAAACCCGATATATTAGTGAGGCGACTAAACATCATGAGGGTGGGGGCGTGTGACAGATTAGTATGTTTTTATTCACATTTACTGACAGTTTGTTGTCGATGTATGTGAAAGTGAAATAAGTTTGATACGTTTATATGTTATATTTTAGATAACATCTATGTTTCATGTACTACAAGCTGGTTCTGTAAAAATAGATGTTACATTTCAGTGAGGTACTAGTTAAGGAAATAAATATATATTAAAAGTGGGTGAAAATTGAAGAAAAGTTCAAAGAACACATAAAAAGTATCATTTGCAGCAGCGCAGATGCAGGAAAATAAAATACATATGAAAAATAAATTTGATGATTTTCAAAAATGTTACTTTTCAGTCAAAACTGTTGTACATATAAATATATACATTTGTATATATATATGCGGCTTAATTAATGATGCTGCTGTTGTTTTTTTTTACAACTTTTGAGATCTTGTTTATGTCAAAGAGTTATATGTAAATATAAATTTGACTTCAAAATATATTCTTCTGCAACAATGTATTAGTTTGCATGGAAATGGCCATCTTATACTTTCTTCATGATGTTCTAAGCCCTTTTCTTCACTTTTAAAATTAATTTAGTATTTAATTCATGCGTTTTTGTCTATTTGCTGTGTGACGGCCCGTCTGTCTGTTTCTGTGATTTCTCTCTCCAGGCCTGCAGACCTGATTGAGAGTAATCAGAGGTATGAGACACACCTGGACCCGGTGAGCTCCATGTATAAAAGCCTGAGCAGCAGCAGATCTCCTCTCACTCCAGAACTCAGTCATGGCTTTGTGTTTCCTTTCTTTGTTTTTTGCACATTTTCACCCGTCCATTCCTCTTCCTCTATCTGTTCGTTTGGCTTAATTTGACTTACTTTTTGGTTGGTAAATCGCTTTATTTGTTAAGTACGATCGTGTGACAATTTGCTGGTCAAAGTAAACTCTTTTTCTTTTAGTGATTTGGAAAAAACAGCCCGAATAGCCCAAAATGTGACAGTCTAAGATGTTGCAGATTACCATATTGTTCAAGAATATCTATAATTCTTGATCTTGAAAACATTCCACGATGGAATAATGTTCGTAACGTTGCATTTATGCCCTGCAGCAGAGGAATGAGTAGGTTTTTTGTCTCTTGGACGGCTACGTGTTACGGAGGAGGGGTCCGGCTGCTCGTCCGATTCAATAAACTGTTACACTGGTTGATGAATCCACAGGAACTTGACAGATCATTCGGGCTGAAACGCGAGCCAACTCTGAGCTAAGCAACTTAACAGATGTTTCGGTTGTTCAAATTGCTTTATGACACGTACTCACTCGTGTACAACGGTCTGTTATAAGTAAGTAAGAATGCTGTTATTTTCCTGGGAAATGAGAGCTCGGGGCTTTGTGTTTTATGCGCCTTATTTAATTATTTATTCCCTTTTTTTGTGTGTGTATTTCTACAAGTGTGAACCCCCAGTTCCGTGACTCAGAGAGGGAATGAAGTCTAAAAAAAAAAGGAAGATGAATCATTAGGCAGCAGGATTGTTGAAAAATGCATGCAAATTTGTCTTCGCAGGCGTTTGGCTAATCGGGAAAGGAACAAAGTGCAGACAAACACTGAGAAATGAAAAGCTCTTCCTTCAGCCTAATGCATTCCTGTATTTAGTGGCCTCCTTCTTCTCCTTGGCACCTCACCCTCTTCCTCTATTGCATCTTATTAATTCTCTGCCTACATCCCCAGATTTTCCGTCTGCCCTTGTTCTTCCATCTTTTTCGTCACCTCCCGCTAACTATCTTATCGCTATTTGTCTTTCTCCAATCGTTCTCGCCCTCCTCCGTTGTTTTGACGCCTCTCTGTGGAGGACTGGATCTGGGATGCAGCGGTTTATACCCTCATTAGCTCTCTGTCACCGTGACTGATCACTAAGTACCACCTGGAATCAAAAGACGCCTATTAAACCAGCAGCCGCCTGCTTTATGTGTGTGCAGAAGGGCTGTCGCTGTGTGTGTGTCTGTGTGTGTGTGTGTGGGGGGGTAATTCAGGATGACATTGTGAGAGGGAGAGAGAGAGAAAGCAAGAATCCATGCTTATGTTAAGGCAAAAGCAATCACTTTGTGTGTGCGTCTGTGTTACTTATACAGCCACAGTCACATGCTTGGACCATATTTCTATCTCACAGCTCTTCATGGCTTACTCAAATATCCTATGCATTATGATGTGCTGTACGCCTCACATGCATAGACTGTATATAAGAATTTGTGGTAGTCATCGTGGCATCACCCATTGGTTAGTGGACTGATGTTATGAAGCCTCGAGTTTGGCGATTTCGCCCTCGCCATCTTGGAATATGGCCATCGCCTTGTTTTTGGTTTTTGTGCAATCAATGAACAGGGGTGGCCATATTTGGAATGAGGAGGAGTGACTTAGTGATGCTGTATACAACTCTGGTAGCTGCAGCGGCCTGTCAATCAGAGTAGCCCCGCCCTAAAGCTTTATGGTCTGTTTGACTCTAAATGGAGCATAATTTACTAAATGAACATCATGCTGTATTGAAGAAGACTTGAAACTAGAGATTGAGACCATAAACTCATGTTTACAATGTTTACTGAGGGAATAAATCAAGAGAGAAGTAGAGTCATTTTCTCATAGACTTCTATACAACCAGAGGAGTCGCCCCCTGCTGGACAGTAGAGAGAATGCAAGTTTAAATGCACTTTCCCTATCGGCTTCACTTGGTGAAAACTGGACGTTGTTGCCTTGTTACATGTGGGTTTACTTACGGGTGCAGGGCATGGATGCCGGGTCTGTTTCGGAGCGGAAGTATCCCTTGTCGCAGACGCAGGAGGTGGATCCCTCCCTGACGGAGTAGCTGTGTAGAGGACACTTGGCGCAGGAGCCGTCGGTGGCCAGAGCCCGAAAGTAACCGATCTTACAGGCTGAAAGATAAAAAGGACAAAGAGGGAGAGTTAGTTTGGTTTTAGATTGTGAATGTGTCAATATGAAATATAATACAGTATATAATGAACAGCTATTTTGCACTGGAGAAGAGTTCAAAAGACAAACGACGCACTAGAAGTAGAAAAATCATTTTTGGCATGGACTTTGTACCCCAAAATTCTGGTCCCGTGACATCTCTACTTCTAGGAACCATTAATGTCCGTGTAAAAAATGCATGGCAATCTATCCAACAGTTGCTGAGACATTTTAGTCTAGTTGACAAACTGGCAAACCACATTGCCGTCTCTAATAAATCCCCTTTTATCAATTTGGAAGCTACACCCAGAATCCGTATCAGTCCACATTAGTGGCTGTCTAGGGTTTCTGTTATGTTGCCATAGCATTGCACTTGACATCAAACCGTTGAGAAGAAGAGGACTTTAAGATTTCGCCCATTTTCCCCCAATTAGCAGCAAGAAAAACAACATGTTGCCCAGAGGCTCCTACGTCTCTCCCCCATTCCTCCCTCCCTTTGTCTTCATTTTCCATCTTCGGTGCTCTCTCTCCTTTACTCGTTTCTCACGAACCTGCATTCTATTATCGAAAACAACAGAACAGGTCTAAAGGTCGCCATTTCCTTTTTGACAAAGCGAGGAGATCAAATAACTACCTCTCGTCTTTCTCACAAATTTAAGCTATGCTCAATTGGCATGACTTGGATCCGCAATGAAACCGAAGCCGGTGGCATTTCAGACCATTTAACAAACAAATGCCACCACACTTGGCACACTAGGAGCTCTGTCACTCTCACAGGTCTGTCTTTACCTAAAACACACACACACACACACACACCTCAGTCTGGAATGGTAAGCTAAGTGACACTTTTCCTACTTTTGGCGACAGTGCTCGCCTTTCTTCTGAGTGACAGTTTGATTGGAGGGCTCGTGTTTCAAGGAGTTTCTCCCCCCTCATCTATCGGTTTCCATAATGGCATGGGGAAGCCTTGGCGGGGTTGTGTTTCACCCTCTGAGCGCTGAACCAAGACACGAGGACAAAAGAGCAATTCCCCAGAAGGTGCGGCGCAAGACAGCCACGACACCGATTGGACCAAATAACCTGTCAGTCAACGAAGCCGCCATGAGCTCGGCAGAGGGCGGCGGGGCGGTATTTGGGCCGGAGGGTCGGTGGTTTGGGTTCTGGTGGAGTGGGCGTTGTGTGTGAATGTGTGCCTGTCTCGTTATGATGTAGAGACCCATTGGAGACAGATGGGTAAATTCATACCCGAAATAAATCAGATAATTACCCACTTATAGTCTGCAGGGGTAAAGTGAATCCCCCACCCCAAACCCCCACACACGTCTTCACAAGCACATACACAACCCAGAACTATAAAAGTGCATCGGAAAGGCATGGATTCCAATGCCACAGTCATAAATACATGAGGGGGATCCTTCATTCAAAAGAACAGTCGCATAAACAAACTCCCACATGTGTTCACCACACTGGAAATCAAACCGAGGCCTAAATGCAAGGCACCACAACGAGGAGGAAGTCCGACCGCCAACAAAAACACACATTCCACCAAACACACCACCCGAAAAACGGTCGCACACACAAACAGAAAGAGAAATCCACAAAAAAAAAAAAAAAAAAAAAAAAAAACGGAAATCCCTCTCTTGGAGGCGCAATAAAGTCAGACTCTTTGCCCCGCAGCCGCCGTCCTCTAACAGCTGGATTAGGGCAGCGCGGCGTTAACCGAAGCCGGGCTCGCTGCTACCTGCTGAGCCATTCTTGGCCCGTTCCCACTCACTCAATCAGGGCTTAATCCCTGCCGCTCCACTCGCTAACGCTAAGCTAAGGGTCTCTTTGATTGTAGCCTGCAGGGGAGCGTGAAGCCTCCGTTTCTTTTCTTCTTCAAAAAAAAGAAAAAGGTGGGGAGGGGAGAGATTAGTCGGGAGGCACTTTGTGTTATCTCTCTATCTTTAAAGCCATCTTTCCGCGCCCGGTTTCGTCACCAGAGACAGAAGGACGCTGGGATATTTTTTTTGTGGGGTATTGTTTAGGAGGGTTGTGAATGCTACAGGTGACAAAACACAAAGTTGCAGTTCGGGTGGTTTTTTTGTACGTGTGCGCTGGCCAGGAAAGAGTCCCGGGTTGAGAGCGGGGTCAAGCAGCCGTTTGAGACGCTAAAGGCTGAAGGGAGAGTTAATTGAGTCCCATGCTTCACAGCCTTTGGGCCTGAGCCTCTTCTTAAAGAGAGCGGGCTACCTCAAACTGTGCACGGTTGATGAGTTTTTCGCTTATTAAGCTATCCCGGACTGACCTCAGATTCCCCCACCCCCACCCCCACCCCCCAACACCACAGGCTGTCCCAGAATCCTTTGCCCCAACTCTAAATCCCCTCCTCACCCACAGACACGCACCAGCATCTTCATCTGCGCTTCTTTTAAACAGAAAATTGTGTTTTTGAAAATATGTCAACATTTTGAGGCCTTGTTTATAGCAGCGACTGCCCCGAAGAAATGAACAGTAGAGGGGGGGGGAAAGAGGGGTCGATATCGGAGAAAAGCTGGACAATTTGCTTCCTATTAGGAGTGTGTGTGTGTGTGTGTGTGTGTGTGTGTGTGTGTGTGTGTGTGTGTGGGAAAGAGACCACAGTAGTGGGTGGTCTGAGAGGCCGTGGCTTCAGAGAGGAATCTCCCTTAAGACTTGCTGGATTTATCACTGTCCGGGCCAGCTCTGGCAAACCCACACACACACACACACACACACACACACACACACACACACACACACACACACACACACACACACACACACACACACGGACGCAAATACAGACACACATGTATTTAGTTTTTATGGGATGTGAGCTAAGAAAGCCCTCATCATATCCGTTCATACAGCTCTCAAATGTCTAACCCAATTTTTCCACCCCATCTTTTTCATACTGTTTTTTTTTTTTTCTTTTTCGCCCCGCTGCTCTCCAACTATCCTGTATTTATTTATTTTTTGTTTTTTTTTCTCCCAACCATTCGCCCTCTATCTCTCTCTCTCTCTCTCTCTCCCCCCCACTCTCCTAGGCTTTCTCCCGGCAGGCCTCCTTTCAGACAGAGAGGGGTTTGTCAGGTGCCAAATCCCTGAGCTGAGAGATCAAAGGCAGACAAAGAGACTGGTGACTTACTGTTCTATTCTAGAAAGGCAAAAAAAAAAAAAAATGGAATCCCTCATAGACCCGGACATCGCATTCTTCCCTGTCTTTTCTCCCCCAGCAGCTCATTCACTCATTCAATCCTCCTCTCTGGCTTTAGTCCCCCCCCATCTTTTGTCAGTCCCCCCCCCCATCCCAATCCCTGTTGTCTCTAAGCTGAAGCACGTTTGGTAGAAAAAGGAGGCAACGACGGGTGGAAAGGAGAAGGGATGAGGAAGTAAATGAGTAGTTTTGTCCGTGTGGCGGGGATTCGGCTGGGTGAATTGGTCGCACCGCGTGAGGGGGGAGGCGGGGGGGGGACTGGGAACTTCTGTTCAAGACGAAATCGTCGACGCAGCCAACTGCAATGGGAGCGCACACAAGCTAATGATACAATGATAACCGCCCACTGGTTTTTTTTTTTTTCCTCTGAGTGGCAACAACCTACACACCAGGCTTTGGATGCTCCATAACACTGCCTCCAAATAAAAACCACACACACACACACACACACACACACACACACACACACACACACACACACACACACACACACTGCAGCCCACCTTGACCCGCATGCACAGCCTGATAGGCGAGCTATTCCACAGCCTACACAACAGAGTATCCAACACACTGGGGACTGAAAGCATGAGAGCAAACTTGCGCGACAATAGACGTAAAAAAAAACAAAAAACTCCAGGAATATAACACCCAGCACACGGCACACAATAACCAGGCCTGCCCAGGCAGAACAATCGCCCCTCTTATAATAAAAAAAAAAAAAAAGGGTAGAATTAAGTTCAAGCTATGGCATTTTCCCCTCCTTTTCAAGCCGGCGCTTTATCTCCTTTTGAGTGATGAAAACTCGGCCACTCTTTTTTTAGTCATAACAGACACTGAGCGCTCTTCAGTGGAGCGATCAGAGGCGTCCTCCACAAAGCCGCTCTTTCACTAAAACCAAGCGATCAGCTTTCAGGACCTGAGGGCAAGGAGAGTCTCTCCTTCTCCTGGAACCTTGAGGAGCCACGCTGATCTCTATTCAAACCCGCCTTTAAACTGCCTTTGTGTCTCTTTTATCTGTGTTTCTCCCCTGTGGACGGCAGTGCGTTGCTCAGGTGGGACGGGATTACTATTCTAAAGAGCGCTTTGTTTACACACCGGCTGCAGTCCTGACATTGGATGTATATACTCTATACCCTACTCAGACACGCATATGGATAATAAAAGACCTTACACACCAATACACCTGAGCCAATAACGTATTAGCATGAATAACTAGCCGCTGACCGTTAGCATCTGTCACTGGGACAGCAGGGGAGTGGAGCAGGTTAACTCATTAATTCCGTCACCGGGGGTTATTAATTACCTCCGGCCCTGACGGCGACACGCAGACACACGGCCAGCGGAACCCGTCAGCGTGATGGATGAGGGACACACGGCCTCCGAAAACTGATCACCATGATTGATGACTAACACTCGTCACACATCTTGACCTTGACCTGAAGGTCCCACACTAGAAAGTATCGTCTTTTTTAAAATGCAAAAAAGCAGGGGTAGTGACATCTGGGTTGACATCCCCACTAGTGTTAATGAAGGCCGAGAACAAAAGCCAGAGAGGCTAACGATGTTAATAACGCACAAGCCGACCTCTCTGACAATCAACGCGGCTTTGCTAACGGCGGCCGGTGCCAGGCGGCGGCGGCGGCGGGGGGGGGGGGCATTGACAGTTTGTCTGTCAAATGCCGGATGATTTATAACTGTATTTTTAGCAGCACCGATCCATCACCCGAGAGCCACCCACGACACCGCCCTAATTAAACTGTCTGTACCTGGCACATAAGAGCACCAGCAAGAGGAGCGTAATTATGAGGAAAACACGTTGTAAAAGCGAGAATTACTACAAAACTACACCCTGAGAGCAGATAATTGTATTATTCAAAAACTTTTTAAAGTCTTCAAAATACTTTGAACTGTTCTTCAACACCAGAGAGCTTTCAGAAATGTACTAATTTACTTTAATTAACTGATTTCTTGCCACAAATGTCTTGAAAGTGTGTAAAATCTCTCTGAAACAGTTTTTCTGAAGCCTAACAAACTATTTCCTGCTGCATGTAATGTATATTTGCTAAGAATGCACTGTGGTGCCACCTAAATTGTTTCTGTTTGGATTGCATAACTAAAATAAAATTGAAATATTGTTCTGAGGACTTCCTGCAAACCAAGGACTCCACGTTCTTATTGACACGTAGGCCTCAAACTTCCTCCCTAATTCCTTTAGCTTGGCCTTAAAAAGGAATATTAGTACAATGGTTATATCGCAAAAATCTAAAGTATTCCGCCCAGCCACTCCAGAACGGACAAGACCCCTCCTTAAAGAAATAATGAGAGCAGGGAAATGTAAGTAAAAGAATGAGACAGTAAAAGCAAGCTATAGAGAAGGATAGGGGTTCAGGCAGCAGACAGATCCATCTTTGTTTGGTGAAACACTGTCTAACTTGTGGAGGTAAAAGCGGAGACCACTCAGATTTCACTTTTGCACCGCTGCCAGGCCCGCGAGGGTGGCACCACCCGAAGCCGGGCATGGCGCCAACTCCGCCGAGGACCTTTTGTGACCTAAGATTGGCACAGCAGGTGGGTAATGGACTATAATTCAAGGCAAACGAGACAGAGATATATACACAAACAGAGGCTTCCGAAAACCCCTGCACACCTGCACACTCTCAGGTATGCACACAGAGCCCTTCAAAAAGGCCCTCTGGACTACACAGATGCACTTTGCAATACCATGCATGCATGCAAAGACACACAAACTGGCTTTGTGTGAGCACGGGGACACGAGGACAGCGGGTGGGACGGGAGGTAAACAAACGGAGTAAGGTATTGTCTCGGTCCGAGGTCTCATGGGGATCCACTCTCATGTTGGACATGTGTGTGCGTCCCCGTGAGCAGGCGGTGGAGCTAGCACGCTTTCCTGACATTGTTTATGATGAAAAGAGCTGCATTTCAATTCAATTATGAAGAAAAAAAGGTGGTGGTGGGGGGGGGGGGGGCGTATGCTAATGTCGGACACTCGCATCGGCACAAACCCGCTAAACAATCGGGGGAGCCGAACGAAGGAGAATGGGTCAGGAAAAGGGAGGACGTGTGAGGAGAACACAACACAACACAAACACACACTAAGAATAGGTGAGGAGGAAGAGGAAGCGATAGGGAAGCAGTCTCAATGGGGCCTCATATCCAAATCTGTAAACAAGTGCAAACCACGTGTCCCGCTGGAGCACAAATACATAATAAAATCACTGAAAAATCCCCACAATGCAACACTGACAATACAATAGTTTTGTCAAGTTAATGTGTTAATAGTTATTTTATTCAGGATGACATTGCATACGTTGAACACATTCTGCAGCTGGGCCATGAATCAATATAATATCGACATCGTCTGAGATTTGGTTATTGTGATATTAAGAAACGCTAAAGCTGCAGTGTAGCAAGTGGTAGAATGTGAACAAGCTTATTTGTGTGTCGAATTATGTGACATTTTACCTTGATTTGACCAGCATTGGTACGAGTAAGCATAAAGCTAAACCTAGCGCTGGACAATGAGACCTTAAATCTATGTTACAGACAATAGACTTTCATCCCTGAAACTAGAGTTCTTTCTGCTACTGTTTGATTTGTGTATTATTGTTTTGATAAAGATTTAATTCCATTTAATTAATAAAACACAGTCAATAAATCAATAAAAATCCAGATCCAATTTCCTAAAATCATCAGATTGCTTATTTTCCACAACAAGCTCTCAAAAACCTAAAATAATATTCTGCTTACTAACAAATAACACAAAGAAATCTCCAAACTGAGAGGCTGTAATACGGAATGGTTGACATTTTTACTTAAAGGTGCAAAAAACAGCATCAGTGCTGACAGAGCTAACAGTGTTAACTAACTACTAACAAACATTATTTTTATGCATCAGTGAAGCATCTCTAATCTCAAATTGCCTCACTTTCAATAATAATACCAAGCTGTTTGGGTGATCAGACTCAGTGTATTGTCATCTATTGAAACTGCAGATACAAGTACATTCAGGTTGAATCATGATGTCAATAAATGGGTAATTTCAGTTTATTATCCTCCTCTAAGAGGGCTCTCCATGTTCCCACCCTTTTCTTTTTCCACAGGTGTGTGACCTCAGAAAGTATGATGTCATAACCACAAGGCCGTATCACATAAACCTTAAAGTGAACAACAAACCATGACTTCCATATCAAATTGCTCAGATGAATATGGAAACAAAATGGGTCAACAGGTGCCAATGGATGGGGATTTTTCAGAACACTAACAACCCCAAAATGACAATAGGTTGAATTACAGATTATGCTTGCTGGTCAAGGCAAGTTTGTTGGCTCTGCTACATCCCTGTACACGCTAAAGCACAATCAAACACACCTTGCATGCATGTGATAGTACGAAACTTCAAATCGGAGCGCACCCACACGTGTCGAGTCTTAACCGGGCAGAAACTGGACAAAAACTTTCATTACCAGGTTGACTGCGGTCTTGGGGTCGAGATTAGCATCAGCCTTGCCAGTTTTTCTCGAAGGCGGCTTGGCGGGTTACGAGGAGGGGTCGGAAAAGGGTCGACTCGAGGGTGAGAAGGAAGGTATTTTTAGGTTGTTTGTTTAGGTAATCTACTTGTAGCTCCCAGACGACAGCCTGTCTGGGGCCTCAAAGCACCTTCTATTGTGCGTGTGTGTGTGTACCCGAGAACACTGTGCACACCTTAACGTCTCTGTATTGTGTGTGTGTGTGGGAATACATGCAGTTATATATATATATGTGTGTGTGTATGTGTGTGCTCGGTCAGGGCACATAAAAACGTTCCCGGGTCACTAGCTCTTCAACAGCTCATGTCGGCCCAGGGACAAGTCTGCCGGTCTCCGCTGTGGCTGTCACTGCCTTCACCTTTGACCTCTCCTGGTGTCACTCAGGCCTCACTCTCCCCAGACCACTTTCCCCTCCCCTCTCTCCCTCTCTCTCTCTCTCTCTCTCTCTCTCTATCTCTCTATCTCTCTAAACAGGATCGAGGTCATCTCGCTGTCGTGGAAGCGATACCCCCACCCAGACCTGAAACTGTGTCGTCTCCTGTTCGCACGCTATGGCTTTGCACGATGTGTGTGCATTCCAAAGTTAGTAGCATATATGTGTCCACAAACTTTGCAGTTGGGTGCACACGTTGCCCTCCGTGACCCCCCCCCCACCCCCACCCCCGGAGCTAGTTGAACCCGGCCTTGCATGGTGGGGTGGGTGGGGGGGTGTGTAACATGAGCCGGGGGTTAATGGCTGCTGCTTAGAGAGGGTAACTCTGCTAATGTGTAACTTTTTTTTAGCCACTAGCTTTGATGCGAGGACAGACGCACAGGCACGGCGACGATGGGAAGAGGCGAAGGAGAAGGAGCGGTGGGATTCAAATGCACGGCGAGCTTTGAAGTGAGAGTGTGGGGGCAGAGTCAGGGTCGAGTTTCTTGTGTTTTTCTTTTCCGTTTTGTATTTCTTGGCCTCTTCTTGTCTACCGCTCTCTTCCTGCCTTTTTCTGTTATCTCTCCTTATCTTTATGGTCTCTTTCACCACTTAGGGCGATGCTCCGTGCTTGGCAGCTCCGTCAGTGATTCGAGCAGCTCCCAATGCTTCGCAGAGCTGCCAGAAAGAAATGTGTTCATGATTTCCTTTATTCTCTGCCAATGTTGTATCTTAACACATTGAACAGAAAGTGTATAAATCACAACGACACATAGCTCCTTTTGCCATTTTTAAATCGCTTCAAATGAAAAGAGTAACGGATCATGTGCTTTATAGGGACTATTTCCTCAGGAGGAAGTAGTTCCTTGGAAAACAGTTCAAAGTCAGGTGAGACACCCCTTACAGTACGCACAGGTAGCGATATTGACGGTAATATCAACAGCAGCTGCCGGAGGTCGCGACACGACCACGCTAGGCTTGTTCAAAGAGCGATCACCGTCTGTACCCATAACCCCCCACTTCACCTTTCACATCCAGAGCCGTTTATCATGGCCTCTAGACAGGAGTCAATTCATCTCCCTCTCTCCTTCACTCTACACACACACACACACACACACACACACACCCTCTGTGTCACACACATTCACGCTCCTCTTAGATTTCATTTCACTCACTTCCCCTTTCTCTCAATCTCTATCCTATCTGTCTTCTGTTTCTCTGTTTTCTCATGTTTTGTCTTTCCCCTTACATTCCGTTGCGGCGGTGTGAGCAGAGTGTCTCTATTATTTTTTTGTTTTGTTCCTCCTTCCCTTCCAGCAGTATTTGACAGCTCGCTGCAGATCAGGGCAGATCAAGGTTTCTAATCCCACAGACGTGCCCTAGCATGGACATACGCCTCCGCCTTTCAGATCCCCTGGTGCTGCGGGACTTCCACATCCACAAATCACATTTCAGCTCTCCCACAGAGAGGTAACACCTCACAGGAGACCCCATGGTGTGCTTAATACACATGCAGTTTGTATGTCGAGGCGCACGCACATGTACTTCACAGCAAGAAGTCGGCTACCTGTCTTCTAAAGCTCTGAGCTGAAACCAAGATGGCTGCATGTGTGTGTGTGTGTGTGTGTTAGACTTTATGTTGCCAGTCAGTTCCCATTGTAAATTCCCCTTTCAAAGATATATTTAAAGGGAATAGTTCAGCATGATTTGTTGTTTTTGCCAAGAGTTACAGACATGAATGCTATCAAACTACTTGTGTGTGTTAAATATGAAGCTAGAGCCAGCGACCAGTTAGCTTAGCTTAGCATTAAGACTGGAAACATGGGGAATCAGCTAGCCTGGCTCTGTCCAAATGTAACGATATCCTACCTACTAGGAGCTGCATTGTTATATCTCTTTTTTTTCATTCTGTCCAAACTGAAGTGTAAAAACATTTAGTTGTGGTCTTTAGTTATGTATTGTGGTCTTTAGTTATGTATTGTGGTCTTTAGTTATGTATTGCAGATAGGTCTAAATACTATAATTCCCATGAGCCTCAGCCGATGTTGCTACAGAGAAGAAGCCAGAGTAGTGGTTCCAAATTGACCAAACAATAAAACATTTCAAATTCACTAAACAGTGCAGCGTTGTTGCAGGATTCCTAAAAATCTGACCCAGAAAACAAAAAATAAACTTGTAAGCTGTAAACATATCAGAATTGTAAGCTCATGCAATTGGATGTTTCTCATCTAAAAGGCACCTTTTGGATCGTAGTTGACATTTTGTCCTTACGTTTTTATTTTGTCAGCAATGTCCCTTCAACCCCAAAATCATCGAAGCAGCTACTTTCTAATGCAGTTGTTCATCTTCTGCGCTGATGATTCATAATGTAGAGTCTGATAGCCATTCGAGCCCTGGAAGTGCTCCAAACTCTGTCATGCAGGTAATGAACAGGACTGAAGTACTTCCTCCCACTTCACGACTCTATTGCATTGACAGATGTTGTCCAGATTAAAAAAAAAAAAAAAAAAAAAGACGTTTCCTGACAAAAACCCTGCCTGTATTCACCTTTTTCCAACATACAAATCACACATTCATAGTGTGTGTGTGTGTGTGGGTGTGTGTTTTTCCTGGGATAATGAGCCACTGTGCCTTTTTCCCCCGCCACCCTGATTAGAAAAGGGGGATCTGAGCTCATTAAAATGGGCAAGGCGTCCAGTCTCGGGGCACAACAGATTACACAGCGGCCCTTTTACTGCAAGGCTTTTTTGTCATAACCCCCTAACTGATTGCCACGGAGCGGCCTTTGATTCGACCACTGAACTCTGCAACCCCACTCTGCAAAAGGATGAAGAGGAGGGAGCAGAAAACGACCACCTACCTATCAACCCCGGCGAGATGGAGGCGGCTCAAGATAGAAATCAGCACGAGAGAGGGAGAGATATAAAACATTTCCAAGGTGTTTGCAATCAGCCTGCCATTGTCGGATACTTGGCCGTCCATCTGAGGAGCTGCTTTCTGCTCAGATCGCGCAACCCGATTGGAACGTTAATAGAAGTTTATGATACAGCATGTGATACGTCTGCCCGCAACAGATGCACAGAATAAATATAGGACAGATAATTGTTCAGACACAAACACACACACTTTGTCTGTCCACACACACACACACACACACACACACACACACACACACACACACACACACACACACACACACACTCATCGCGATCAGTAACACATTGCTCCAGATCAAAGGGGATTTCCGTGCAATGGTGAAACGACGGATGAAGTGTAGAAAAAGCACAGTTGCCAGACTGGAACTAAATCTCTTTCCACTTCACTTCCCCTCCATGTTTTTGTGTCTCTTTCTCTCTCTCTCTCTCTCTCTCTCTCTCTCTCTCTCCGTCTCTGCCTCCTCATCTCCATCTCCTCCTCTCTTCTTGGCGAGAGAGGTCTCTTCTCCCTCTCTGTCAGCACAAAGAAAGTGGCAGAGGCCCTCTCTCTCTCTCTCTCTCTCTCTCTCTCTTCAGAACCTCTCTCTCTCTCTCGCTGAAACAGCCCACTTGATCGCTGTCCACTTCTCTCTCTGTCCGTCTTTATCTGCCCATACATCCGTCCATCTCCCTTTACTGCCTCCCCCTCTCTCCCTCTGTCAGCTGAGGGGAGAAAACACACAGGGGTTTTTTTTTGGACAGAAGAGCGGGTGAAGAAAAAAATCTGAAGTGAGCGGAAGAGAAAGAGAGGGGGTTAAAGGGAGCAAGAGGGAGAGTGTGCAGGAGCGCCGAGGAAAATGGAGGGAGAAGAAGGGAAACAGCCGGAGGAATGGGGGGAACGTCAGGGACGGAGAGAGGGAGAGAGGGGGGGAGGGGGAGAGAGGACTGCAGGGTTGTGTTGGTAGAGAGCTGGGGTATTGATTCAGGGCCTTTTGACATGCTAATTTGCTTGCTGACTGCTTTAATCGCTCCCTCTTCCCATCGCGGGCTTCAAAGAGAGGATGCTTTTCAAAAAGATGAGAGAGGAAGAGGAGAGGAGAGGGACGGAGACATTTTATCATCCTTTTAAAGCCCCTTTTTTCTGACACTTCTGCAGCTATATGTTCCTCATGCCAGCTGACGATGTTAGCAGCACCATAACAGCTTTCCTTACTCCGCATTACCTAACAGTAGCAGGCTGACTTTTGAGCTGCATCTGCATAGAATACTGTTTAAAAGGCAGAGTTCCTTTTTGGGTAGGAAAAAACAGAGCTGTATCCTGACATTTTGAATATATGTGGTTTTCATAAAACTGACATTACATGAAATGTATGTATGAATGTTGTGCGTCCGTTTTGTACAAGACATGCAGTAATGGATGGCACACAAACCAGCACAGTCGGCATGAAAAACATATTTTTTTGCATTTCTGCAAAACACGAATACGTTATTTTAACACAAACGATGCCGTTTTTTCTAACTTTAACCAAGTAACTAAACCAATCACTTCACAACGTCAACCACGTGGCATCATACATTAATGCAAGTGTGATACAACGCTGAAACATATATGAAATATTCGTTTCTTTATGTATTTATGGTTCAGAAAAGTCGACTTTCAACGTATTTTTTTGCGTACATATCGCCGGAAAGTACTATGGCGTCAAGATGTTTCTAGAGCTGTCTCACCATAACCATAATAGTCATCATAACATATTATTTGGCCTCATATCCAGAACTGAAATCTTATTTTTGGGGATGATTCTACTCATTTCTAATGAAGCTTGACATTCTTCTTGCTCTTTGTTCAGTTTGTTTTTTTGAAACGACGCAAAATAAAGCACATTGCTCCCCCCAAAAAAAAAAATCCTAAAAGGGACTTGAATTAGCTTTTAAAACTCGGAGGGAGATAAATGACTTAAAGATGGCAACTCCTGGCAGCGTATTCCGTACACGCAACGGCGTAGCTAAGGCTGCGTGTAGCACTGCGGCCATCAGACCCGGGTCACGCTCCATCGCTCGTGGCTTCCTGCCCCGAACCGGGCACCGCGAGGGGGGGGGGGAGAGAGAGGTGATGAGTGTCGAGGACTGGAAAGGGAACAAACACAGGCAGGACGGCAGCCCGCGCAGGAAAAACATTTCAGCACCTCAGCTAATGACGGCTGGATTACCACATCCATCCTCCAGCAGTCAGGGGAGGATTTATGTGTGTTGAGAGGACTTTTTTCTTTTCTTCATCATTTGAGGAGCTAAACGAGAATAGAATATATAAAAAAAAAAAAAAAAAAAAGAATGCATGAAGCAATTATTTCAGTAGGAAGGGGATTGCTCATGAGACATTGTGTCCTCTCTTTCTCTCTCTGGGTCTCGGTCTGTTGTTCTTTCCTGCTCTCTGCTGGTAATAGATTCCCTGACTCTATTCAGAAAGCACAAAATGAGCCTCTCTGGTGGCAGAGAGAGTGATGAGTACATTCACCTCCATTCTGCTGCGTCCTCTGCTCGGCTCCGAGTGTGTGTTTCTGCGTGTGCTAACACATACTAAAGCATCTGCTATACATATTTATGAATGTAGGCTTCAGTCTATTACTTAACATGTCCTTTTTTTTTTACATGCAGTATGTGCTTGGATTTTTCTATTAGGTTTTTTTGTAGTGTGAGCGTGCATGCACGGCTGTACACGCAAGCGCACACTTGCACGTAGTGGTTCCTGACGCCCTTCCCTGTATGTGTCTGGATTATTTTTTTTGTGTCTATACACTCACACACTTGTGCATGTGTGTGTTCATGTGTGTGTGTGTGTGTGTGTGTGTGTGTGTGGGAACAATGATGCTGCTGCTCCGAGCTGCCTCCCTCCCCACCAGAGAAGGTAATCTCATTATTCAGCCCACTTCCTGCTGCTGCCACCAGAGACAGGCTGACGAACACTAACCACCTCGACGGCGGGAGCAGAGAGGAGGGAAGGGGAAAAAAATGCGAAAAAGGGGAGAGGATTGAAAAAAAACTGGATGTAAACGTGTAAAAATAGTTGCATGAACTCAGCAGAAAAATGGAGGAAGATAAAAAAGAGAAAGAGATGAAAAGAGAGCTCATAAAGAGCCATTAAAGCAACAGGAAATTTAAAGAGACAAAATGGACAGAAAAAAAATACAAGCGACAAAGTCAGCCACGAAGAAGAAGATTCAATACTTAATTTTAGTGTATGCAAAAGAGAAAGGAGGAGGAGGAGGAAAATAGGGAGAGAGGAGACGAAGAGCAAGAGACTGAGTCTGTGTATTTAAAGCCATCGGGGACCGGCGGGCTAAATAGAATTACTTGGTGAATTTAGAATGATGCTCCCAAGCGCATATTTAACACTGTCAACAGAGGGGGAGAGAGAGAGAGAGAGAGAGAGAGGAAGACCCAGATACACACACACACACACACACACACACACACACACACACACACACACACACACACACACACACACACACACACACACACACACACACAATGAGTGACACACAGGAGAGAAACGTCATCCCTAAAACCTCTTAATCCAATATGAATGAGAGTTTCCAGTTTTGGCAAAGACTGCTGGGAATAGAGAGGGTGTGGAGGGTGGAGGGTGGAGGGTGGAGGTGGGGAGGTCTCAGGTGAGAAAACGCACCAATCACACACTGACATCACGTTCGAGGCCCTAAGCTATTATCCACACACACACACACACACACACACACACACACACACACACACACACACACACACACACACACACATGCAAACAGCTATAGAGGGAACACAAAGTGGTGAAAAGTAAAATGTCTTTAAGAAATGAATTTAAGAAAACAATAAAAAATGTAAAAGATTAAGATGTAAAAAACTTGAGTGTTAACTTAGTTCCTGTGTGTGTGTGTGTGTGTGTGTGTGTGTGTGTGTGTGTGTGTGTGTGTGTGTGTGTGTGTGTGTGTGTGTGTGTGTGTGTGTGATTGGGGGTGATGATAGGTTGTGGGGTGACAACAGCTCAACCATGAACTGGCATTCTCCAGTGTGAAAAGTGTCTGTCACCTTCACGCCTCAGCCGAGCTATATCCTCAACAGACACACGCCAACAAATATAATGTGAAGGAAACACTCACACACACACAGACACACAGACACACACACACACACACACACACACACACACACACACACACACACACAACTTGAGATTTGCTGATTTCTCTGAAAACACACAGAGGCGAGAGGTTTCCTTCAGCCGACAAAGAAGCAAACAGTTATGTTAATTACCATTTCTCCATAACGACTTACGGGGTTCTCACTAATCCGTCCTCGTCAACACCCCCCCACCCCTCCGACAGTAGGGACCCCTCACCAGATGAGGAGCGAGGGGACTCCCTGACCCCCCCCCCCCAACCTCCAACAACAGAGTGTTTGGGGGGAAGGTGGTTAACAGGGAAAGGGATCCCAAAGGCAAACAGACAGAGTCCCCCTCTCCTTAGATCAGGGGGCCCCCTTTGGCCCCCAGTGCCCTGGTTGGCCCCTCCTGCCTTGGCCCTGGGTGTAAAAGCTGGCCACCCTTTGGCCCACCTTCGAGCCGCAGACACACATGCAAACCCCCCCCCCAGCTGTCAAAATCCTGAGGTCTTAATCAATCCTGGATCCACAACGCTGTCGGACGCAGCGCTAAGATGGATGCAGAAGGGGATGACCCCTGACCTCTGCCAGGGGTGGAGAATACAATTCTCTAACCCTAACCCCAGCAGCCCCCTTTCTACCTCCTTTACCCCCCCCAAACATCACCAGCCTCAGTCGGCTCCGCTGCTGCCCCAAACAATGATGGAGGAGAGCCCATTCATCCTGGGCTGGGAACCAGGGGCCAAGGTGCCCTTGTAACCCCGCACGAACACAAGACAGGCACAGACACACAAGTATGGGAACAAACAATTGAGCTTGTGTGCACCATAGAAAACCTTTTACAAAGAACCCAAAAGTTTCAAACCAAATCCAACCGTACAGTGAGCAAAGGCTGACACACTCTTATATACTTTTTTTAAATGTTTTGATGTCAGAACAAATCACAAATCTCCCTCGACATCCACCCTCCCTCCCCCCGAAAATCCAGCAAGTCTCTTGGTCAACATGGCCCAATAGGAGAGGAGCCCGTCTCCCATAGAGCCTTTCACATTGGGGAATATTAACCAGCTCATCAGTGCACTTGAAGCCTGACAGTGGCCGGCACCTTTTTAACCCCTCCGTCACTGGATCGGACCCATGCAGCGTCAAACCCAATGCCCGCTATCCAGTTACCAGTTGGAAGTGAAAAGCTGAGAAACTTTTTAAACAGCGTAACTGAAGCTAAAAAGTGAATGGAGTGGGTGAACTGGCACCGGTAACTCAAACAAACTAAAGCAGATGTATTCATATGTGAACCAAATGGGTGTATTGGCTTGAAAAGCAATACTGGCAGACACTATGAGACGGCATTAGTCATATAAAAATCAAGGTTTCCAAATCCTTTTATTGCCTTCTTTGGAGGGTAGCAGCTATTTATTTCAACTGAAATTAAAGAGAAGAGATAAGGGGTCTATATATAGGGGTATACAGCATGAGATCAGGGTCTCATTTTGATTTGAAACAGAAGAGGTAGTAGTAAATTGCATGATAGAGAGACAGTTTACGGGGGTTTTACCTAAAGTCTGTAACTAACTACTTTCTGGTCTCCTCCCCTAAAACCCCCACTACCCCATTTCCTCCCCACCCCCAAGCAGCCAACGGTACCCCTAAATCACCAGACCTGTTTGTCATGCAATTAGTCCTCCAAGATAAAGGCTCCCTCGTAAATTAGGAGAGGTGTAGAGGTCCGTCCCCCTGTTAATCACCCGTGCCCAGCCTCTGACCCCTCACTGCTGTTTCTCCCTGCTTTTAGTGTGCGACGTTCTTGGGTTCTTGGGTGGCAAATGGGGTGTACCAATAAACCATCGTGGCAGAATTGGCAATCCGCTCGCCTGGCCAGCTGACAACTGGGCCTCGGCTTGGCAAAAAGTCCTGCATGTGATCCCCGAAACAGCTGCTGAACACTGCTAGATGCTATCAACAATACACTGCTGCATGCAATAAACGGCAATCTATCGTCTGCAATGAAACAAGCTTTTCATTGCAGAATTAAATTAAGGTGGAGTCGATCAAATAAAAAAGCCATTTCTTGGAAGAGTCTTGAAGCAAAAATTTTGGAAGATCTATTGGTGAAAGTTTAATGGGCATTTCTAGGCAATGATCTGAATTCAGCAGGGTGCTGAAGGCTCTAACATGCTCCTGATTTGAAAGCACGGACCTTAAAACCTCATCATACAGCGCGGTATAGGATCACATCGAGCTCAGACTAGAATAATCATCCACGAAAGGGCCATTCCCCCCTACCAAATAGCACCATTTCAACCCCATCTCACAGCTGTGTATTTTCATTCTTCTCATACCTGCTTGGAATGATAAACTCGTTCTCTCGCTTTCCCTTCCTCTAAAGCCGTCTATCTCTTTCTCCCAGCTCCGGGCTCCAATGGGAATAAGAGAAAGAGCAGGTTGGGGGGGGGAAAGCCACAGTTGGAGCTCTACCCCTTCCTCTCCCGGTGTCAACCAATTCTCCTGGGGACGCATCCCGTTGCACAACACCTCCCAGTGGGCCCGCTAATTACTCCATTTACAATCATCATTGCTTCTATCGCCCAACCAGACACTAGAGAGGAAACCGCAGAGAGTGGGAGGGCGAGGAGTCAAAAATATCCAGCAGAGTTGCGAGGTGGTTGAATCGAGGTAGGGGAGGGAAGGACAAAGAGAACAAAACATAGAGGATAAAGACAAAGAGGCAGAGAAAGAGAACGAGGATGGGGAGCATTGAAGAGGTGGGATACCTTAGAGACTGGCAGAGATTGAAGGTAGAGAGTGATCTATAAATAGAGAAAGCCCCAAAAAACAAATGTCAGTTCTTTACCTTGGCATTCTGCATTGCGCTCCTCGAATCCGGGGTTACACAGGCAATTCCCAATGGGCACCAGCCACTCTCCGTCCGCCCCGCAGTACATCTTCGGAACCTCCTTCTCCTCTGAATTATCCACGCATGACCCGCGAATTTCCACAAGCGACGAGGTATCGGCTCCAGTAATGGTATCGGGGAACTGGGCCAAGTTCCGCACCGCCAGCGGACATTTCTTGTAGTAGACCCTGACGGACACGAGCGCAATGCACGCCCCAACATCCTGGAAGGCCAAGTAGAAGCCCTTCCGGCTCAAAGCGCCCACGTCCCGGACCTCCGTGTTCAGCTTCATGATGCGATCGCCGATGTCCACCTGGGTGAAGCTCTCGTCGGCGGCGATGGTGTCGATCTTGCCGAACTGGTTCTCGCGGATGTAGCGCTCCTTGTCGTTGTTGGACTCGTAGTAGTAGAGATTGAAGGTTTCCTTGCAGGTTCCCATGACACCCGGGAGGCTGTTGCAGTCCCGGAGGGTGAACTTGATCTCGATGTAGACTCGCTGGGCACCGCCTCGGGGGATCCAGTCGGTGCGGAGCCAGTTGTTCTGGCTTGGCTCCATGACGTTACACACCTGGTACGTCCGGATGGGAATGTTCTTTTCATCCATAATGCTCACTTCCTCCCACTGGGGAAAAGGAGCACAACAATGGAAAGAAATGTTACAAGGATGCTCTTGATTAATGACTTGTGTTGTAAAAGAGAAATATCAAAACCAAATGCGCTCCTAATTAAAATGGATTACATAAGTATCGTACATGACTGAGAACCAGTCCATGCCAAGAACAAGAGATACTGTGCAAAAGAGCACGCAAGAAGGATTAGTCAATATTTGAGTCTCTGCAGAGCAATTAATTGATGGCTAAACTTAATGCATATTTTATGAATGCCACCTAATAGACTTGTTAGGTCCTAATATAGAATAATAAAGATATTAATATTCATGGCTTCCCATCAACCGCGAGGAAGGAAATTTGTAATTAGCTCTCTGTAATGCCTACACTTAAAGTACTATGGGAGTGGTATACGACGTCGTCTTCACACGCACACACTCTCAATGCTATAATAGGCCTGTTTGGCTCTCAGGCTAGAGAGGAAAAAAAGGAAAGAATGAAAACGTAACATTATGTATATGCAAAAAACGAAAAAGGTCTGGAATCAATGCTAATGATCTAATGCGTGTCTGCTTTACTTCAGCATACACGGTGGGGACGGGGAGACGGAGGCACACATGTCCACCGCTGTTGGTAGTATGAACTCATAGCAGAGAGAGAGAGGGAGGGAGAGAGGGAGAGAGATGCTGACGTGGGGCGCATGGATCACGTTATCCTGCTCGGCCTGTTTTATTTTTGCCAGGAGGGTATGTTTGTTTTACTTGTGATAAAGTTCCCCCTCCCGACAGATCACCGTCGAGCAAATACGAGCATGTCTTGAGAGGCTCAAAGCGGCGTGTTCCCTTACGTTTCTTTTTTTCCTTTCTCTTCGCCGTGTGTTTTAAATAGAGTCTTTGACTGAGCTGGGCTGTAAACAAGAGCAGACAGGCCTTTGGCTGCCGTAGCTTCAACCATTTAGAAAAAGTGGACGAAAAAAGAAGAAAGTCATAATGGAACAGTGGGAGATATGGGTTACGCTGCCAGATTTGATTTGACGCCTTATCATAAACAATCTGGGTTTAAAGCCTTATTTCCCCGGAGGAGGGGTGGGATAATGCTAAACATAGCCGCGGCTGTACAATTTGAGAAGATGTCTATCATTCCCCGCTGTTCCATTCCGCTCTCTTCCTTTAGCCCCCCTTTTGTTGTGGAAATCAAGCACCGCTGAGATAAGGCCGCACCTTTCCCCCCCCGATAGCCGGGGAAGAGGGAGAATAAGGCCAATTGGTCATAATGAGAGGGTGAATGCAGGCCTGCCTCTGCTGCCAGGACCCTGTCAATCACTTTGTTTGTGATAAGAATGGAGGGAGGGGGGGGACCTGAATGCAGCACCGGCCAGGTTCACTGAGGAAAGCTTGCGAGCAGAGACGGCAACAGCTGCACAAGGTGGAGTTCTGTTCCCCCGGGTTCTCTATTCATTAGTTGATTGTCGCTAATTTGTATTAATTTTCATGAAACATAAAAAGGCTCATTTGTGCTAATCATCACATTTCTATAATGGAGGAGTGCCTGCTATTTGTTCAATGTGAACAATTATGCATTTAGGGGCCCCACTGGCATTCAAATGCATTTGTGTTTGACTTGGTTTAGGGGTCTTACCTTTCCTTAACCATCACTCCCAGGGTCCGATGTGGGGCCCTTATATTTTTCCCTTATCAGAGCCACTGTGGATCTCCCAATTAGGCCGACGGGACCACGCATTCGGTCGACCCTATCCCCCCCGTCGCTTTAGAGCGAGATTCCAGTCGTCCTGCGGCAAAACGTCTAAACCCCTCCGCACTTTCCCCCCCTTTATTCATCCGTTCCAGAGGACCCCTCTCTCAGCTGCCAAGTCCCCCTCTCTCTCTCTCTCTCTCTCTCTCTCTCTCCTGCTCCCTCTCCTCGACTCAATGGTGGAAAGGGATATAAAGTTTCTCCACAAAGACCGATTCAATCCGCCGTCTATTCAGGAAACCTGACGCCCGCTGCAGTATCGGCCCCTGCATCTGACCATTACAGAGTGGTTAGAGAGAAGGGAAGCGAGGAGAAAAAAGGGGGTGTTGGTGGGGGTGGTGGTGGGTTCCTATAGACCGGTGGTTCTCAAAGTGGATTCGGGGGGACCCCATGGGGCCCTGGAGGCTGTTCCAGAGGGTCTCTATATACGACAAAATGTCTCCTCTTTCTCTCTCCTCTAATTTACCCATATTTTAGTATAAGATACTTGAAATGCCGTCTTGATCTCACCCTGAGCCTAATGTCCCTACAGTGCAGACAGCTGCACAATAAATCATCAACAATGATATTCCCATAAAGGGCTCACCGGGACTAAGCCTTATCAAAGAGGGCTGTGTATCTGTTTGGCGGCCCACTCCACAGCTCTTGCCAATAATGGATATTATCTCTCTCCATTTTTGCCCAATAGGGGACCATGCGTCCTAACAAGGGGACACTTCTTTTGCAGTACTTACCCCTCCTTCTGTGGGGTTGGCGACCCATCCCAGCTCCCCCTGTACGGATCTGGAGTCCAATAACGTGACTGGAAAGCAAGAATGAAGTAGAAGTGAGCATGCATACAACATCAGCATTGGCATGTAATCCATTTAAATCTGACGCACTGAGAAGGAGAAATGGGTTCTTTTTGTTTTCCATAAAAAAATGGTTTATAATGAATAGAATTAAGGAGAAAAATATTCTCATGATGGATGTCAGGACACAGAGAGAGAGAGAGAAAACTGAAGGCCAGACAGTCCTCCAAATGTTGTCTTATGCGTAATTCCCTGCTGTGCTTTACGTCGTTCTGATTGATTTCAGTCGAGATAAAGATTTTTCTACCAAAGGCAAATGAACTCCCCCCCCTCAGTGTCTTTAAAGTAATAGCATTTCATCTTGCTCAGCGTCGAGAAGCATGCTTGATGTGATCGGATTCAATTAGGGAGCCGTGTGCACCAACTTGGTGGTTGAAGAACAAACGCAGTTCAAAATGATTCCAGCAGACAGACAGACAGACTGTCTCACACCAGATATGTTCCAGAAAAAAAGTATAAAAATCAAGTCTGTGAAGCATTAATTAAAATATATGTTCGACTGAACTAAATGGTATGAATTCAATTTATTCTTTTTTTTTTTTTTTTTTTTTAGGGTTTTTGGATTCGGTGTGAAGCTTAATCAGCTGCTCGGTGGAGATTAATACATAAGTCAGTTATGCAAGTCCGTGATGTGGATTATCCGGGTGACTGCAGACTGGTTCGTTTTAAACGGGGAACATTGGTTTGGTGTGTTTAACTGAACGGGGACTCGTCTTTGGGGACTTTGTGTCAAACAGCTCTGCTCATCCGATGGCATGTAAATAAAATAAAGTACTTTATGTTTTAGTGTTTTGCACTAGAACATGCGCCACATTTCTGAGTCTGGACACACTGAGCACCGGGACCCCGGGACACACACACACACACACACACACACACACACACACACACACACACACACACACACACACACGGTGAACGCAGATCAGGTAAAGCAAATATCAGAAGAGCTGTTATAGATCTAATTTGGAACTTATTTTATTTAATTCCGCTTTGTATTTAAACCGAGCAGCACAGTTTAACAATTGGTCATCTTGTCATTCCCATAATCACCTTCCACCCCAACAAATAGACCCCCACTGTGACAGCGGAGGGGTCCCTGAGAGCCTCACTGAGAGCCATCCTCAGATTGCTAAATGGAGAGCTGACTCTTCAGTGTCTTTATCACATGCACCGCAACATTAAACTTCATTTTTTTTTGGTTTTACGCAGAGATCTGCTTGACCTCCACCCTCCACCACCCTCCTCCACCCTCCACCCCTCCAGATCTGCACGTATACTTGGAGGGCTGTAAGTTATTCCTGCTCCCAGGCTCTTTCTGCAGCTGGCACGATCCAAGCCTAGAGACCAGAGACCAGAGACCCCCCCAAAAAACAGCCTATGCGCATTTCTGGACAGACACACAAACCCAAAACCCTGCGTAAAGTCTGTGCGTAAAGGTGGCCGTCCGTTGTTGTTGGTGTTGTTGTTGTTGGTGGTTTATTTGGGGGTCCACACTTCTACTTATGGCTCCAAACACTCCCAACTCTCGGTGTGTGAGGCTCCGCAGAGCAGGAGACACGGAGCAGGGGATGAAGTCCGAAGTCAGTCTATTTAAAACGTTCTCCTCCTCACCACCTTACCTTCATTGGGGGGGTATATCCGTGCCGGAGAGACAAAGGTAGAAATCCCAAAAACAAGAAAGGTGGCCGTGAACAAAATCCCTGCCATGAGTGCCATTTGTGTCGTTGTTCCGTTTCTCTCTCCTCTTTTTCTCTCGCTGCTCTTCTCCCAGGTCCTGCTCACTCTCTCTCTCTCTCTCTCTCTCTCTCTCTCTCTCTCAGTGGAATATGGGGTATGAAGCGGACAGGGGTGGGGGGGTAAGAGAGAGAGAGAGAGAGAGAGACGCAAAGAGCGCACCACAGCCAGGAGGCGGGTCTAGTGCTCCGTGCGCTCTGACGCGGACCCAGGCCATCCATATAGGAGACTTGGACCACTTGGGGTGGGGGGGGGGGTGTTGGGGGGTAATCATTAACTGCCCCCCCCCCCCCCTCTGCACCCCCAAAACAGCTCACTCTCTCGTTTACCCAGTTAACACTTATCAGAGACAGGATTTAGAGGGTGACAGTGTGAGATGGCTGCACATTGGCCATGCAGGTACATAGGAGGTGTAAAAACTGTGTGTTGTGTGTGTGTGTGTGTGTGTGTGTGTGTGTGTGTGTGTGTGTGTGTGTGTGTGTGTGTATATGTATGAGTGTGTGTATGTGTGTGTGTGTGTGTGTGTGTGTGTGTGTGTGTGTATATATGTATGAGTGTGTATATGTGTGTGTGTGTGTGTGTGTGTGTGTGTGTGTGTGTGTATATGTATGAGTGTGTGTGTGTGTGTGTGTGTGTGTGTGTATATGTGTATGAGTGTGTGTGTGTGTTGTGTGTGTGTGTGTGTGTGTGTGTGTGTGTGTGTGTGTGTTATGTGTGTGTGTGTGTGTGTGTGTGTGTGTGTGTGTATATGTATGAGTGTGTGTGTGTGTGTGTGTTGTGTGTGTGTGTGTGTGTGTGTGTGTGTGTGTGTGTGTGTGTGTGTGTTGTGTGTGTGTGTGCTTAATGTCTACATTTCATACATAGCATACTGAGCTTTGTTTGGAAGATGAAGTCCATGCTCCAATCACAGCCTCCTTTAACTTTAACTTGGAAAAACAACAAAACTGCTCCTCAACTTTATATTAATATGAGTTAAAAATCTAAATCAATGCGTCAGTGTTGGTGCTCCTGTGTTCCCCGGGCTGCTGCTGCTCATCCTGAGAGTCTGATGAGCCGTCCAAGGTGAGCCGCGTCGGACCGAGGTCGCCACCTAGCGGACATGTTCTGCCTCCAGAATTGGATTAAAGAACAAGCAGGAGCACGACCTCCATCACATTACATGCTATTGCACTTTGAGGAAATTGACAAGGCCTTCTTTTTGTGACAGGCCGCCCTCCACTTGTATTGGATTATTGTCCCTTGCTATTATTCTATTATTATCGAGGCTTTATGGGGATTTATGTGCACAGAGATTCATCCATCAGTATGCAGGGAGCGGAGCTAGACCTGAGCTGCAAAGGTGGATGGTTGTTCAGGAATTGATGTTGCTTTCTGCAGGTTTTTTTTTCTTCTTCAAACAAAGGCTGCATTGTGCGTGTTCGAGAGAAGCCAGCTGCGTCCAAGGTTTTGGGGTTTTGCCCACGGTGCTCTCACTCTTTTATGTCCTCCTACACAGGTCTTCTATTGCTCCCATGAGATGTGCGCTCTGCAGCGGCTGGCAGGCAACCTTTCAATGATCTGCCGAGGAGATTGTCACCGTGTGGGCAGGACCGGGCGTTCTGCATCACCACACAAGCTGTGGCTGGTGACTGCAGATAGCGTTCCACGACCACAACCAGCACCTCTATAATAATGTGTCTTCTTCAGAGGCATAAAGGCCCCACCAACTCTCCACATAGGAAGACACACGGCCTTTGAGTTGTTTAGCTTCTTTTTGGTGTTGTTTTGTGTGTTTTCCTAATTGTTTAGTTCATTTTGTATTATTTTTTTTATATTTTTGAGGTTGTTTTTGTCTCTTTGTAGTTTTGTGTGCATTTGTACTCATGTTGTGTCACTTTGTAATTGTCATTTAAATCTTTTTGAGGTTGTTTTTTGGCTCTTTGTGGTCTTTTTTGGGGGGTTTCTTGGTAGTCATTTTGTGTCACTTTGTATATCTTTGTAATTGTACTATTTCACTTTGTAATCGTTTTGATCTTCCAGTCTTTTTGCATCTCTTTGGATGTTCTCTGTCACTTTGTAGTCATTTTGAGTTTCTTAGCTTTTTTTTTGTCTCTTCATTGTGGTTTTCTGCTCATTTGTTTGTCTTTTATATCGTTTAGCCCCTTTTCATAGTCGTTATGTGCCTCTTTGTGTCTCTTTGCATCTGTTTTTCATCACTTCTTAGTTGCCTTGGTGTCTTTGCAGTCTTTTTGTGTCTCTTTTTAGTCGTTTTAAGTTTTTTTTTTGTGTTCATTATGAGTCCCCCTCCGGTTGTGCGTGTCTCTTCGAGTGACATTTTATGGATGAAAGCCATGGAGGCCCCTGACACATTGAGACCCCGGGCCTTTGCCCAGTAGGCCCGTTCAGTAATCCATCCCTGCCTGTAGGGCATCGCCTCCTGCTCCTTTCTAAAGACGGGAAGTCATAACAGAAATACATCCATAAAAGCATCTCAATATTGGCATCTCTGCTATGAGAAATCTATATCTTTGCATTTAAATGAAGCCGCGTTCATTTAGAATTTATGACGGTTTGTGATGGAGAGGCGTTTTCCTCACACTCAGCAGGTGTCTGAATGTCCCTTTCTTCTTCTCATGTCATTACAGAGTCATACATACATACAAAGATATGACTGTGTCTTTGTGTGGAAATATTATCTGTAGCCTCTAGCATCCACGTTTGGCACATCCCAAGCGCTCCGGTTCCCATGCCTTTTTGTAGCTGTCACATCGACCTCGGGCTTCCAAGACTTGGCTCCGATATATTTATTTCCGCCCATTCAAGGAAACATCTTGGAGCTTTCTCATAGGGCCGATGTCACTGCGGATAGACCTGCCATTGTCTCAAACGCTCCTACAGACATAGTGTGGCTCTGTTTTGTCCCTCGCATGATGCAACTCAAAGAGAGAGTGTGCTTTTTTTTATGTTTAACTGGTCTTTGAAAGCAGCTATGGATCCAGATCATGGATTGCTCTGTTAGGGTCAAGAAGAATGAGACTGATTTAGGAATATATGGAGAGGTGTGTGGGTTTATGAAAGTCTCTCGGGTGCCTGTGACTTTTGTGGGGTTATGGTCTGTCCAACGGAAGTATTTCAACCGGCGTAATGAAGCAGATAAAGCACCTGGTGCTCCTAAAGAATTGGCCAATTTACCTCCAAACATTGATTGAAAAAAAACTGTCCCTGTTTCTCCCCTGACGACAAGCCACGCAATCTTTCAAAAAAATGGAAAGCCAGAGGGGCACCTGCAGGGCCGCTTTTGATCTTTTCAACCAATGGCTAAATAAAAACAATTGCAGACCAACAATGGCGGGCCGCGATGGCGGTCGGGACACGGTGCGAGTGGGAGGGTTGTGTCTCTTGTGTTCTTTTTTATTTGTGTCAGTGTTTTTGATTGATTACACTCCCATCGTTTCCTTTATCTCCCTGTCAAACCATCGGCTTTTTTTATTTTCGAGGGCGAAGTGGTGGAGCACCCCCACCCCACACACACACACACACACACACACACACACACACACACACACACACACACACACACACACACGCCACACACACACGCACGCTCCCCTCCCCATTCCCTTTCCTCTACCAGCCCACTCCCGCTTTCTACAGATGGCATCTGCTGCCCACACATCTGCATTGTGTGCCAATCACCCACACCGACTCCTAATGCTTCGCTTGAGCACACACACACACACACACACACACACACACACACACACACACACACACACACACACACACACACACACACACACACACACACACACACACACACACACACACACACAAAAGCTCACTCAGATAAACTCACACAAACTTGTGTCATAGAAAGATTTGCTGATATTTGGGACTCCCACTTTATATGGTGGTTGTTTTATCTTTTCCATTCAGGATAGAATCATATCTGAAGTAGTTTTTTTAAGGTTAGCCTTGGATAACATACATTTTAGCAAAATATTTGACATATTTTGCACCATAATGTGTAGCTATGACTGCTGTTGCAGCTAAAAGGAAAATGAGCGGCTGTCTTCCACATCAGCATCACAAACATCCGCTGCTATTAGCATTCATAGCTGAGTTAATTAGATCAGTTCTCCTCATCAGACTGTCATATTATTAAAGCTAATAGTCATAGAATATGCTAGTATTTGAGTTTTTATAATGTGTTGTCTATATATAACCATATGATATATGAGTATTCGTGCAGTGGACCAGCAGCAGGAGTGCTTTATAGGGAGTGTTCTTTTCTGACACTCCAATAAGATCGCGTGACATTAATACGCTTCATCTCCAGAAGGAGAGTTTTAACACCTTTACACTTTAGACTTTGACACCATATATATATATATATATATTTGATGCATTATTGTTTCGGCAATTCCACATTTTTGGTGAATGATATAGTTGTATACTAAGTCATTTGTTGATGCTTTTGATATGTTTTTAGATGTTTTATATGTGTTTTTACATATAAATATATATGAAACGTTGTCTTGTCCACTTAAATCAATACCTTTGGGGTCTGGAGTCAGTGTGCAGGTGTTACTCTTTCTTAGCATGGTGGTGTCTGATAGCCTTGCACCTTCATATGAAACAGTATGTGTGTATGTATGAACCTTCTTTCTAATAACGTAACAGGATTTTCGAGTCATTGCTCATGATGGCAGGAACATCTGGCTACTGTAAGCTAGCTAGATAACGCTGGAAGTAACTTTGTGCCCAAGATTGTCTGTCTAATCCGATATATCTGCGGTGGAAGTAATGGTTCCTCCTTTGAACCAATCAGGGCAGAGGCTTTTGAGTTGTGTTTTCTATAGCCTGCGAAATGATCTGCCTCTCCCTTTAAAAAAAATCATAAGAAAAGCAATCACATCTCTTCAGGAAGTGCACCACACATTTAGTGTCAACAAAGCAAAAACCCCCCTCCTCCCCCTCTTATCTCTTCCCACCTCCCTGAATACAGTTTGGGCCATTGTTTCTTCTAAAGCCCCTATAAAGTCCCTCCTGCTGGCCCGGTGACCCCCCAGGCTACGAGCCCTGCCCCACCGCCTTCGGATCCCCAGCTTCACGCGGTGTTCCTCGGGCCCCGCAGTCAGGAAGACAGTCCACGGAGGTCAGAGCGAGTGGGAGTCCGGAGGAGACCGGAGCAGAAAGGGAAGGAGTAGATCAAAAGGAGCAGCAGGAGAGCAGCTCTGAACCGGAATGTCAGAGATGAGATATAAAAATCCACCGGACCGGAAATATCGCTCACACAAACACACGGACGCACTCGTGCACACCGACGATACACAAGACGGGACATGTTTTTATCCCTGCACATGATCTTCTAAATCTCCTGAGGATGTTTTACAGTCACATAAATCTCCCGTTAATTCTGCAAACTAATTTTGAGTCCATAAACGACGACGTGATTGCTGACGATCCATTTCAAACGTATAAATCTGTCATCAGTGTTACTACAGTATCTCCAGAAGTCTCTATTTATTGCGCGTCTCATTTCTTCCTTTTTTTCAGCAGAACATCTCTTCCTGTGACATTTCTAAACAAACTCATGTCAGCATGGCTCCTGTCGACAGATGCACCACAACAGAGCGCTCGCTAAGCTGCTGTTACTGTTGCTATTGGAGTGTCAGTGAAGTTTGTGGACTTTTTTACTCTCCAGGAAATGACTTAACGAGAATTGTTTTTTTTTTTACGTTCTAACACAGCACACAAATATACAAGAACTGCGGTGGCAGATGTACCACTTAAGATTTGCGTCCTGTTTCTTATTGGCTGAAAAGACAACCTGTTGCTAGCAGAATTTAGCAGCTGCAGGTAGTTAGCTTAAGCTAATGCTGAAACTGTGTTGGTTTCAAACTCCATATCTGGCTGACTTTTAAATGTTTTCAGCTAATTTGCATGAAGCAAAAAGATCGTTAAAAAGACCTTGATGGATACATATATGATAACATGTTCCAAAAAAAGTAAGGGTTAAGCTGAATGTCTGTGGCAAAAAGAAAAACAAAGAAGCAGTACGATGCAGATATCCAGGATGATCTCAACCAGCATTCATAGTTTTACTTATGAAAAATAATGTGCAGTAATTCATAGATATCCCACAAGAGATGTCATCCACATAATCATGAGCGAAGAAGTATGGTGGAGGTGGATGGTCCCAACAAGTGGGGACCTTTCAGCCAGAAGACTGCTGTTCATTCCCCATGTGAAACAAGAAGAAAACATTGATTTATTTGTTACTTAACTAATGTCCTTCACTATCAGCACTTCTGTAGTTATTTTAACCTAAACAATTACCTTTTCCAAAACATAACTAAGTAGTTTTGTTGCCTAAACCTAACTGAGTTGTTTCCTGTGAAGATGAAAGTTCCCTTTGAAAAGACTGTATGCATGTACCGAGTGGTAATTGACCCGTGTTGCCGGCTTTCTTAGGTAACTTTGCGTGAGAAACGCCTGTTTGAATCTAAACAAACTTTTTTTATTGAAAAGTTGCTGCAAATGTTACAAATTCTCATTGCTGCCCGATGTGAATAGTTTTGATGTGAAATATTTGCAGCGGAGCATATTGCAATTTTGTTTCTTATAGTCGAGATAAACAGATAAACATGGTTTTATCCGTTCCTTACACTTTTGCTCTCGTTTTAGGCTTTTAAAAGGTTAAGAGGACCTAATAAGACATGTAGGAGTACCTGCCTACTGTTGGACATCGCTGTTTGGGTGCAGGGTTTAGTGAATGCTCAATGTTGTCATTAACAGATAAAGTAAAAGCACATTTCAGCATGTATGATTAAAAAAAAGATCACCACCACTCACCAGAAAAGCATTTCTCAGCATAGCCATGTTAACTCTGAGACCCTCCACCATCCAGCCTCCATCCCAACACCCCACGCCACATCGCTGGCTGTTACCTGACCTATTTGTGCCCCTGCCTCCCAGCGCATTAGCCTCTGTCGCCAGTGTGTCAGTCAATAAGCATCACGGCGGGTCCGGCAGTGGAGCCCAGCAGGGGCGAGTTCTCTCTGTGGTCGTAGAAAAAGAACCGAGCTGCAAGAGACCCTTTGTGTCCGTTCAGAATTACCTGCAGGTTTTCAAAGCGGCCCGTTGTTATGTCTGCCCTGTTGTTTACCACCCTTCATTTTCCAGTCCTGAGTTGTTGTTCTGGGAAATGCCACTGGTTTGAGACTTGTCAGCAGGAGGTATATGTGCTCGCACGGAGGGTTTCTCTAATGCCACACTGTAAAATCAAGACATATCGAGGTTACATGCCTTTATCTGGCAAATCTGATCAAATTAAATGGATAGTGCAACTGAAATGTGAAACTGAAACCTTAATTGCATATGGTCATGACTAAAGTGCCTGATTTACAAGTCGCCGCGTCTTCTTTTACGAGGCGTAAAGGTAGCGAAGTTGCATCGAAGTCACAAATTACTCTTTGTAACCACATGAAAACCCGCTTATCCCTCTGTTTTTGTTATAGAAGCATCACTTTCGGGTTGTTAGGGGCGGCCTGGGTAACGATCCAGCAAAACTCTCATCTGGCTGCCAGATTAAGCTGCTGCCGTTAGATGCATTTCGGTGTCTTCGCCAGGCACAGTCACTCAGCGCTTAAAGCGTCAACACAAGCTACAAATCAGCTCCAACACGGGGCTGCTTTACAATTCTTATGTAAAAAGATTACACATGAAAAGACATTTGGCAGCAGCAAAAGGGAATAAGCACTCCGGGGGAGATGATTTAAGGTGTCTCAAAGTTAATTTATGGCGGCGGTGTCAGGCGTATCGGAGCGCCTCCTAATCATCACACTTAGAGAAAGACAAGGAGGCGGTGCGGTGGCGACAAGCGCATGTATGATGAAGATATGGAGGGCATGAATGCTACGGTGAGTGACATTACCTCAAGCCTTGGTGTGTTAGTGATGGTTTGTGTAGGCGTGCATGTACACGTGGATTATTTATGCACATTTCAGTCACATTTCATTGATAAAAGTGGTGCACAGACATTCTCTGAGATATTGTTTTCACCACTTAGAGCACAGATGCAGACACGAGAGTCACAGTCACACACAAGCTGACACTCGCCTGAACCGTCGAACTCGAAGGTGCGAGGTGGTGACGGAGTTTGTGTTACAACTGATGTCATCTCCTAAATTTGGTGAGAATGAAGAGAAGGCACAGAAGTTAAGTGGGAGTTTATATGCACACAATGATCATTTGGCCTTTTAAGTTGTTACTTTCAGACAAACTGGTTCAAAAGAAAGGTGCTATGTGAAGAACTGACCAGTACCAGTGCTGTTGATGTTAAACTAGTGGTTTAACATCAACAGTAGAAAAAAGTACAAAAGTAAGACGACATTTCCCAGTGGATTCCAGTGACAGACATTGTTGCTGACCAAAAAGCTAAAGCTCCATTCGAGGTGAAAAAACAGACCCCCACTTCCTGTTTTCAGCCATAAAACAATCTTTTTTTTATTACCACATAGCACCCAGTGTCATAACAAGTAACATGCAAAACTGGCACGAGTCCAGCAAATTAATGAGGCAATGATTTATTGATGTAAATGGCTACACGTACAGTTCATAAATCTGCGTATTCATTACATAGATTGATGCCAGTGATGGAGAAGAACAAAACTAAGATGACGGAAAAGGTAAGATCATCTCATCCACAATCTGAGAAGAGGGAAGTTACGGTGGATGCAACAGCGTAGTAAAAAGCTTTGAATCTGTCCTCAACCGAGAGGAACCCAACCAGACATCTCAGAGGACTTGGTGAGGCTGAGTCAGAAACCCTTGGAGTTGTGGGCATGTAAAGCTTAATGACATATTGTACGTGATTTGACTTAAAGTTACTTAGGGAAGCTTTCTTTTCGTCTTGATTTTAGTGGTCACCTTTGGACAAGATTGAGATTTTACTGTAGTAGGGTCTGACAGTCTGTCTTAGTTCTGGTTCTGGTTCTCCCGTGCCTCCCTTACCTCCAGCAGGTCCAGCAATAAGGCCTGGGTCTCCATCAGGGTGGGGTCGATGTTGGCTACCAGGGAGGACCGGTGGAGCATATAGGGGAAGCTCTGCTCCTGGAGAAGGAGACTCTGCTGCCGGGAGCTGAGCTCTCCACCTCCCGCCGGAGCCATAAAAATAGGCAATCCCTTCGCTGATGGTTCCGTTTACTGATGTAGGTCATACGGAGGCATCAGTATTAAATTCAGACTGTTTAATTAATACAATTAGTTCCCACTACGTCTCATCTGCCAACATCCAAAATCTGACATCCAAGCAAAAGTATTTATTCCGGTTCTAAATGGCTGAACTCGAAGACATCGCCTGCCACCACAAAGAGGCCTGTGATTTAATGACCAGTGTAAAGTGAGTGCTTTTCAGACAGTCTCCTAACAGTTCACACCCTGCCTTCTTTTACTGCTCTGCACAGCTGGTCATTCGCTGTTTGAAGTGGACATGATTGTCAGATTGTCCTTCCAGATATTTACAAAAATTGTTGGATGCAGACCCCAAGGACTCCACCATAGAAACGCAGTCTCAGATGCAGTTAAACAATGCAACAGCTAGTGCTCTGTTTTAGTAGTGTTTGTCTTTGCATGATAAATAAAACACAGTTAATTAAAAATAACTATCTCTGGGCTTATATTCAATAATATATGTAAACAAAACATGCTCTTTTTTCACTCTAAGGTCCCTCCCTACAGCTTTTAATTACTCCTTTTTTGCAACAGCGCCATACAATTAGAAAGTATTGTGCATAAAATATTTTAATTCACGAATGTGGGAGTAAATATTATAACCTCTGTGCTATTAACCAAAAGTAGAGCAAACTCAGTGTTATTCATGCACTTTGAGTCTGCAGAGCATATACAGCTAAACATCCTTTATGCTCCCGATGCTCCAGTGAAAGCAGAAGAATCACCAAATCTGACAAGGTACCAGAAAAAGCCAGAGTACAGGAGCCTCTCTAATCGTGTCCAGAGATAGAGGAAAGGTGAAATATTTTACTCAGACCAAATATTATTTTCCTCTCCTCTGTCCCCCTCTTCCTCCTCCTCTCCCTCCTCCTAGCTGTACTTGTTCCATGGGTGTAGATGGAGGAGGTGGGTGAGGTAGGGCCAAGCATGGTAATCACCTGAAGGTGGGCTGGTTGCTATGGCGTCCCACCGCAGAGCAGTGACAGCGGTGAGAGCTTGTTGAGTTGCGCAGAGGAGGAGTGAGCTGTTGAACTGTCGAGACCACTGAGGATTATGCACACACACACACACACACACACACACACACACACACACACACACACACACACACACACACACACACACACACACAGTTTGACTTACTCTACTAGTGAAGATATATTAGCGGCATTACTCCTCAGACATGACTTCTAACCTGCCTAAATCAGGAAAAAAAGACTTCACAATATATCTCTTACAATTAGGGTTAAAAAATCTCATAAGTACTAGAACTACACACACATACACATACCTAGCATGAGCACACTAGTAGCAAAGTAGACCCACAAGGCACACAGTCCAAAAAACACATGCAAACACAAAAACAAACTCATTCAAATGTTTCAAACAGAGTCATCCAGAGCGACTGACAGCTGCCCACATATTTGCATGAAACAAGCTTTCAAACATACAGATGGGGGAGAGAGGGAGAGAGGGAGAGAGGGAGCGAGCGTAGGGAGGAAGCGAGATCCAGTCACACCAACCATCTAAAACACAGCGGCAACACTTGCAGCTCGGGACTCTGTGTGCTGATAACAAACTGTGCCAACCCAACAGCAAATATCAAGCCGAGGAGCTGTGTGCTGCAGATGCTGCCTGCTGTCTCCCACTGGACCAAAACTAACACAAACAGTCACAGAGACATGTGCTGCAAATAAAAAAGAGAAGAAGAAGAAGAAGAAGAAGAAGAAGAAGAAGAAGAAGAAGAAGAAGAAGAGGTTTATTCTGTCAGAATCCAAACATGCACGCTTACACACATGCAGACAAAAATCCCTAATAAATTCAACACTCTTACTTATTTAGATCATCCCCCCTCACACACACACACACACACACACACACACACACACACACACACACACACACACACACACACACACACACACACACACACACACACACACACACACACACACATACACTTAAGCACACAGGTAGCACCTCAGTGCCAAAATAGCAATTACCCATCCTGCTCTGTGAGATAGGAGCTGCTGGCCCCTGGAGCAGCCGCCTGTTATTACTTATGTAAATATCGCAAGGCAGTGTCTCTATCCAATTTGGAAAAGAATGACAGTGTAGGTGTGTGTGTGTGTGTGTGTGTGTGTGTGTGTGTGTGTGTGTGTGTGTGTGTGTGTGTGTGTGTGTCTGTGTGTCTGTGTGGGGGTGGTGTATCTGCATAGGGATGACGGTAAGAGTAGAGTGTGTTTGTGTGTTTGCTGTTTGCACACTTGTGAAGACAGACAGTATTTCAAGTCATTTCAGAAAGACGTCAGAGATGTGATGAAGGACATCATGGAGGAGAGGTCCATACATTTAGAGTAGAAATGGGTCTTGTTATTGAAAAAAGCAACAACCAAAAAAACATTCTGAAATGGAGCTTTTCACACTATCGGGTAGAAATGACTTTAGAAGATAAAATGAAAGTGCGGAGGGATTATATTTCAAGATGATCTCCAACTTTTGAAAAATGTTACAAAAACTTTTTCATGGTTTCGGTACTCTGACGTCGATGCTGATGAACAGCAGTGGAACCGTAAACTTCTGAAATGATTTTTGTTCTTTTGCAAGCAACATTTTGATCCGATGCAAATGTTATGCTCTGCAGAAACTTCAACCTACAGTTTTAAAATGAAAAGAAGTTAAAAAAAAAAAGCAGCAGTGAATTACGCTTTGATTTGTTCCTTTCTGATAAAACCCTAAGTCAATGTGGAGGATTGTGGAATTGATAGATGCATTAGAACAAGACTACAAGTCTGTGTGGCTTATTCCCCATCGTGTTTAGCGTGTTAGCGTTTGCTAACTAGCACTAAACACAAAGTACAACTGAGGCTGAGAGGAATGCCATTTGTTTTTCAGGTATTTGTTCATACACAAAAGTATTGGACAAATTAATATTTTTGATCTGATGATGTAACTAGAAGAAAAACTTGGAGGATCATCCAAATTATGATAATTATTTCACATGAACGTGGAACATCAACGTCTGTACCAAATTTCATAGCAATTCATCTTATAGTAATTTAGACATTTCACTCAAAACTACAAATGCGAAGGTTACGATGGTAGTAGAGGAAAGGTCAGAGGATCACCGAAGTCTGGCAGATTCCTCCTCTTGGGACCATGAGTGTCTGCACACAATTTAAAGGCAATCCATCCAACTGTTGTTGAGATATTTCGATCTGGACTAAAGTGGTGGACCGACCAACCGGATCAACATTAAAGTCCCTGGAGTCATTCCACTAACTCTGGCAAACAACTAAAACAGCAATCCACCTTACAAGTAAAGTAATATTCCACATTCAGACCACATTAACTGCAAACAACAAGAGCCCACGGTGTTATCTGATTTCCAGCCCTTTTCACACTTACTGTTTAATGGATGTAAAGTCAACAGTCGCCGGCTAATAATTGACGGCTCCTGTTTGTCTCGGCTCAGACAGGTGGATGATAAAGAGATACCACTCTGCTCCTTCACCTCAGCAGACCCCATGACCTTTCTCTTAGTCACAGCAAACTGCATTAACAAAATATGTGACTGACATCACTAAGCAAGCTAAAGAAATATTTACAAAGACAATACATTTGTCAATAAGCTGCACAGAAATCGATTGGTGTAATTCAATTTCTAGAACAAATTTCTCACAATCTAAGTGTAAAAGATGTTTAAACTACTCTGTATGAGTGGCTTAATTATTTTAAAGCTTAGTCACAATTCTTTGAATTTCTTTTCACTCATTCAAAGTATACAGTGATGTACGGTAAGCCAGTAATCAGAATCAGAAACGGTACGTTTGCACATACACGGAATTTGGCTTGATGATTGGTGCATGACAATACACACTATAATATAATAGTGTAGTAGTATAAGTATAAAAAAGAAAAAGTGTAAAAAACTATGAAAATGTACAATAAAATATGATAAACAAACTAAACTAACACCAAAATCAAGGAAAATGTGAATAGGTTATACCCCATGCCATACTCCAGTCAGACTTTCATTTAGAAACCCAATAAATAAGTTAATAACACTAGTTTATGCAAATGGGATTATTGTTTATGACATGAGTATGTAGTTGCAGAGGTAGGACAAGGTCATAGTCGTATCTTGTCTTTGCTCTAAATCCTGAAGTCAAGATCAACAAGTCCCAAGTCAGGTCCAAATCCTACACCTTGTGGTTAAAGTCCTAAACTAGTCCTTATGTGTCCTTTATCACATTTAATGCCATTCAAAGACTGAAACAGCTGGTATAGTTAATTTACAGAAATAATGATGGCGTTAACCTTTGTCTGTTATTCCTGTGACAAACTATTTTTTAAGAGCTACTTTTCTCTTTTCATAATATGATCTTTGTCCAAGTAAAGTCACAGTCAGGGTAGATTTTAGACTCTGTTTTGATTTTGTCAAGTCAAAGTCATCAGATTCATGATTTGAGTCTGGCTTGAGTCCATGACACTAACAGCTGATATTCGATGTAAATGTGACCCTGTCGCAGAAGAAAAAAATTGCACATTTGACATAAAAGCGTGAACAAACTTGTACTGTCCATCAACAAGTTCAAAAATAATAACAGAAGCTCTAATGGAGAAGGAACTCGATTGTGGTGAAGGTGGAAGGAGCAGCGTTTTATAACAAAGCTCAATAACTTATATGTATATTTTCAGTAACATCCTGACTTTCCATCTCAATTGTATCCATATTTTGGCATGAATAGAAGGTACATTCCCCATTCCTATTTTTAACGTCCTTGTACAGCCCTCCATACAGTCCTGCTGTCTCTCATTGAACAACACCGAGTAAGCTCTGCATTAAGCCACTTGAGCCACACTGAATCCACTCTCAGCTAAAAGCAGGTGGGCCTCCATCCATCCCTCCACTATACGTACGGATATACCTTTGGAGTGGAGTCCCCAGTGTCCCCCCCCTCCCTCCCATCCGCCTCTCCAGTTCCCCCTCAAAGGTTGCAGGTAAATGGGGTAATCTCCTGGCCCATCGCCCCCTCTCTCTCTCTGGATGGATGAAACTCAAACCCCCCAACTTAGCGTTTAGATCCCCATCCTGCCCACTCCCCAACCAGGCCCACCTATTTCTCTCTCTCTCTCTCTCTCTCTCTCTCTCTCTCTCTTTCCCTTCCTTCTCTCCCCCTCCCCTCTCCTCCTATCTAATCACAGTCCATTAGCCGCCCCATTAAAATTCTTTTGTCCAATTTAGGAGGAATGCTACCCTCGTGGAAAAACAGAATGAAGCCACAATAGGGTCTTTTCAAATGGCGCTCGACTTTTATTACTGAGAGTCGCTGAGGAGTGCCACCCACCTCCAAGCAGCGCTACGTCTTCCAGTCCCCTCCTGTTTGTGTGGGTGTGTGTGTATGTGTGTGTGTCTTACAGTTTTGGGTTAGAGAGGGAAGAGAGTATATTGAAAATAAAATCTGTGTATTATATTTAAGACGTATAGGGAATACAATGTAGACGACAATATGGGATGTTCCAAAACTAGAATAACACTCTTGAGGTTGTAGTGCTTTGCCAACAAGTCAAATTTGCCGTTTATATCCATGTCTTTTCAAATAGTCATCACTTCATCATTTTATCCAATCAGACATACATGTGAAATTGTCATAGTTAGCTTATAATTTCTTGAGTTGCGGCCCAAATTGTGTTTTATGATGTTACAGTTACCTTTGACCGCCAAAATCTGATAATTTCATCCTGGAGTCCAGGTGGACGTTTGAGCCAAATTTGAGTTAATCTGCTTCATGTCATTGCTGAGATATTACGAGAATAGAACAAACGTTACGTAACAATGACCTTTGACCACCAAAATCTGATCAGTTCATCCTCGAATCCAGGTGGATGTTTGTGCCATATTTTAAGAATTTCCCTCAAGGCTTCCTGAGATATTGCATTCACAAGAAAGACAACCTGAAAACATGATGCCACCTGTGTCAAAGTGGAGGCATAAAATAACGAGAAAGCTATTCTACAGTCCGACTATAGTGGCTCCTTCAATTCCACCCCAATAGCTCCTGGGCCATCATACTGCCTCCAGAGCAGGGACTTTTTCGGGCCCAGGAACTGCATCAGGGGACCTAAATCAAGACCCCATGGTTCCTTTCGTCGAATCCAGGATAAGGTCCATGAGTTCCTGAAATTGTTCTTGGACTCATGCAAAGGTTTCTATGGTTCACAGAGTTCAGTGTGGAAAAGTCAAGATCCAGCCACTGCCTGTGGCCGTTTTTCCAAAGCAGGGACTTTTACAGGGACCGCAGAACTTTTTTTAGGAACTTTCACAGCAGAAACATGCGTCCGGTTTTGAGTTCCTGGGGCCTTGTTCCTGCCAATCTGCAGTACTTTGATGCATTTATCCAGACCATAAGCACGCTTTGGGTGTCAAGTGTGATGCAGACACAACACAGAGAGCAAACCAGAGAAACAATAACTAAAACCTAACATGTTTGAAAGTGTGCAGAAATACGCTGCTTCATATTTAGTTTAACATGGCTTTCCCACATAAAAGCTTTTTAAAAAAGGGACTAGAAGGACATCTTAGGGAAGTGCAAAAACATCTCCCCCCTTTGAAAAAAACTCTCTAGTGACAAACTTTGAAAACATAAAGTCAGTATAGGCGAGACATTTTAAGGGTCGATACGTAAGGAAAAACCACATTGTTGGGTGGGCGGGATCTTTATATTACTTAAGTTTCCAATGTAGTCATGTACTGAGGCAAAACAATTACCAGAAAATGTTTTCACTTCTTCGTATTTCAAGTCTCCCTCTCTGCACATCTGCACAGTGTCTAATACTCAGTTTTTTTAGAAACATGAATACGCAATCAACTATCAGTTTCTGGTCAACTCATAGCTCCACTATGTGACCTTACAAGCTACACTGATTAAAAAAAACCCTGACTGTATTTCAGTGACACAGAATCAACATAAAAAAAGCACGCTGCCCAAAACCACTCTTCATCGTCCTCTGTAACAAGAAGCTGTTTGAATCGTCGGGCCTTATTTCATGCTCAGTTATGCCATCAAACACTGCTCTGAATTGATGTCATGGTTTAGTGAGCGTCTCACTCGTCTCACTGCTACAACTGTTTTCTACAGCGTGACATCTTACGGTGCGTCTTTGTCCTTGTATTTCATGGTCGTGGTCGACAGTGATGTGTGTCTGTAGATGTGTCAGAGCCTCCGAAAGTTTGTCCACTCCTTTTTTTAATATGATTGGTTGGTATAATTACAGCTACTGGGATTGAGATTAACCCAGCAGAACGTGGGAACCCCTTTAAAAAGTGGACAAAGTGTGTGAGACCCAAATAGTACACCCTGATGCTTGACTGGCACGCACACTCAGTCTTATCTATCGGCATTCTGGGACACAGGCTGCAGACGACAGGCAGGTATGACAGGCCAAGACATGCTGAAGACATGCTGATAACAGATAGGACCGGCCATCTGACAGATGGCATATACATATGCGCGTGTTTGACGGACGGACTGGCTGGAGAAAGAACAGTGCACATGAACGAGAGGAAATACAAGCTAAGTGTGACTGCAAGTGTGTGTGCATGCACGCCACGGTGCATCGCTCAAGGGGGGGGCTTCCATTACACCTAGCACACGGTAATTACTAAAATGAGGCCAGCACTCGTAGGAGAGAGGGGCTTTCCATTACCAGTTCCCTAATATGTAACAAAAGGGTGCACATGCAATCGGATGTGTGTGTGTGTGCGTGTGTGTGTGTGTGTGTGTGTGTGTGTGTGTGTGTGTGTGTGTGTGTGTGTGTGTGTGTGTGTGTGTGTGTGTGTGTGTGTGTGCCAAGGCCTATCATAACTGTTCGTTTTTGTATCACTAATGCTCAGTGCTTTGGCTTTTTTGCTGTTTTTGTCCATTAACAAAACACTTGCAAACAGATTATAACAAGCACGCATTAAGTGGAACATGAAATAGCTTGGATGTCATTGCACATGTGAGTGTGAGTGGGTGAGTCGGTGCAATACGGCAGTTTGGATAACCGATAAGCGAGTGGGTGGAAGAGAGGGGGGGGGGGAGGCTGACATTGAGAAAAAGTCTCAGCATTTATGTGTGTGTGTGTGTGTGTGTGTGTGTGTGTGTGTGTGTGTGTGTGTGTGTGTGTGTGTGTGTGTCCTTTATACTGTAAGCCTGGATGTAATCCAGAGCAGGAAGCAGAGGGCAGGGCGTTACAGTAGGTGTTAAAGCTCCACTGCTTCCCTGAAACACTGCCGTTGACTGTTTCACTCAGTGCCCGCTAATATGGAGCCCCTATTGGGTTTCAGCGCTGCGGCCCACGGAACGCCTCCAAAACCCCAGTCGTCACGGGAAACCGACCAAGCGAACAGTCAAGGTCGCTCTGCGCCGAGACGCAGACATTAAACGAGTCAGTTCGTTTGTGTAAATTGCAAGATTGAGTCTAGCCGTGCAGAAACGGCTAAATGACGGAGCAATGTTTCTGCAAGGTGGCAGCCCTGTTGAAGAAATAACAAAAAACACTAATTCTAATGTAAAACTTGTCTCCCCACTGACTTGAATTATTACTACATAAACGGTTTCACAGCAGATGTTTGGAGCTCGCGTCAGAGATCAGAGTTTGAGCTCCAGATGGTTGTTTTTCCAACAACATTTATCCACAGTTTTGTCCACTTCTGACAATCTGGGAAATTGCGTGTCATGTTATTTCCCCAACTCTGAGCGCCGTACTGCTGAATCAGTCGAAATGAAGACAATGTGAGGCATCACAACATGTCAAGAACTTCCTGTAGCACAGCCCCTTGCATTGTGAGAGGATGCTCATTTGCTTCCGACACCGGCGGCCATGACACAGGAACCTCTCTCTCTCTCTTCAAAGAACAAGACACGTCAACATTAACTCTCTGACAGGCCTGTCGGACATCGGGCAAGTACCCGTCAACAAGATATCAGCGCCCCTTATCGCCCTCTCCCCCCTTTCCCAGGCCTCCAATCCCCTCTTCATTTGCTGATAACGACCTCGGAGCAGTGTATTCGCCAGCCTGTTGGTCCATCCTGCTACTTTTCACTCTCTTTGATGATCATTTACATTCTAGACAGGCAGTGTTACCTGTTCCTTTTGGGTTACGATCCGAACCACTACACTTGACAAATTGGAGGATGTTTATTGTGTGAAATTAGGCTTTTAAACTCTCCAGAGTTCTTCCTTCCTCACTTCACTGAACCACAGGCTGATATATCAACAAGGGTGGAAAGGGATTTTGAGGTGCTTTTAATGGAGGGTTTCTGTTATATGATACTCTATATTCCTTCTCCACTACATCTAAGAAGAAAGCGTTGCACTTTTTACTCCACTACATTTATTTGTCAGCTGTAGTTGATTAAAATGCTATATAAAAACCATATGATCTATTGGTTCCAAACTTTTTGATTTGTGACCCCTTTCAATAAACCAGTGTCTGGTTGGGGCCCCTTCTCATCTTTCAGATATCCATGAGTTGTTAGATCCACCAAAGAGACATTTCACCTCAAAACTTCTAAGATGGTTTCATAACTAATGGTTTGAGACCCAAAGAGTTAAAAGTGTCCAGTATTTGACAAAATAAATTAAATATCAAAGAATAAATACATTTAAAAGCATCAGACTTATCCCATTGTAGGGGCCTGACCCCTAGGTTGGAAACCATTCGGACCAAACTACAAAACAGACAGAACTGATTGGTCTGTTTTGTGTTATAAAAGTAATGCTGACCTGATCCTGGATCAGACCCCTTGCTGTCAGTAGAGTGTTAATGTAGGGTGAATGGAGTCGGTGGGTGGCGTTAGGCTTAAAACAGGAGCTTTCAAGGATCAATGAGGACTAACGGCTTGATAACGAGTTGAGCATTGGTGCCGATGTGAGAGCAGAGGTAAGGGGGGGAGGTGCTGGATCGCAGCTGACGTGAGACTGTTTCTGGGGTAAAGCTGGTCCGGTGTGAGCCTGCTGCCAAAAGGACGAAGTTAACACTGCTGTATTACAGAGAGCACGTATATGTTCTCCCCTCCGTAGACAGTATAACCTTCCCTTCACTGCTGCATTGACCCACTTTCCCCAGAGGGATGATTAAAGTTTTATCTCATCTTTACTGTTGGGAAAAAAGTTGCATTGAAAGCATAATGTGTGGCTCATTAATTTTCAAAGAAAAAACATGAGATTACGATATCTTCTGCGGAGCATAGTGCATGAAATCAGCTCTTTTTTCCGAGTTATGTAGAGCCAAGTGACTGTTACACAAGATGTATGTTGGTCATTTATATTTATATTTCCACTATGAAAATATCAAGCAGCATGAGATCACTGCCATTTGTCTTTACTTTGGAATGAGTAAAGGCATATGAGGAAATACATAAAGCAGCTGAACAGCTGGACGTTTATTTAGAATTTACGAGCACTTGTCCCACAATAACCTTTATTTCACAGTTTGCTGAATTTGTTGTGTTTCCTCTTTCAACCATTTCACTTTCTTCTCTGATTGCCTGTGTATTTATTCATGTGTTTGTCAGGTGAGAGACGATCATTTGAAGACGGTGTCCTCACCTTGGTGTCAATACACACATTCAGGCTGGCTTTAAAGATGTGAGGATGGGGGAGGAACACACACACACACACACACACAAACACACATAAGCACATGGTCTCCCATAAATCTTTGTTTCTTACTCTCATCATTTGAATATGTGACCTCAGTCAACAGCCCATGCAAATGTTGAAGATATGCCCCGCGCATGATTTCCCTTTGTTTAGTCTGTGACACACTGCTTAAAATATGCAGAAATCAGATCTAATGACAAACGGACAAAGACAAAACAAGAATGCAAGAAATGTATTAAACACCTTCAAAGGAATTGTTCACCATAAAGAATAAGGTTTATATTTGTTTCCCGTGTGAAACTTCAGTAACAGCACTTCCGTAGTTATTTAAACCCAAACATTGATCTTTTTCTAAACCTAACTTAGTAGTTCTGTTGCCTAAACTTAACTAAGTAGTTTCCTGTAAGGATGAAAGTTTATTTTGAAAAGACCATATTCATGTAACAAGCAGAAATTGAAAGTTGTTGCTGTCTGTGATAGAAATTGCAGGAAAAATGTTTTAGATATTATATGAACCGTTGACTATTGTGGATATACTGTACATTTTTATTCCTGTTCTATTTTTTTTATTTTGTTGTATAGTATAGTATGTGTATTTATTGTCTGTGTCTGTGTAGTTGAGCTGCTGCAACACTTGAATTTCCCCCATGGGGATCAATAAAGGAATATAATAATAAAGGAATATAATAATAAAGGAATATAATAATTGTGCTCCGTCGTTTAAGACTGAGACTGGGAAACAAGCCTATCCAACCTCTGTCCGAGACTAAGGTGGGAAAATGGAAACCACTCTCATGTCTGTATGATAAATGTGTTGCTGGAACCAGCAGATAAGTAGCTTAGCTTAGCATAAAGACTGTAAACATGGGGGAAGAGCTAGCCTGTCTAAAGGTTCACCTACGAGCACCGCTGAAGGTCACTCATGAACACGCTGTGTCTTATTTGAAAGGCTCGAGGCTAGAGCCAGTTTTGGCTGTGCAACATGGCGGATATGAAGGGCTCATCCTAAGCTAACAACAAACACAACGATTCTTTCAGGTGATAAGACACTATTGAAAACATACTTATGAATATTATATTCCATTTCTGCTGATAAGCCTTTTAAAACTTTAAAGAACCCAACAAATGTGGCCTCCAAGACTTCTTGAGTTTTGCATCTGTAGATTTATATAAATGAGACCTCCTCCACAATTTTCCATTGCAGCTTTTACATTCATTATGGTTTGATGATTACACCTTTTTTTCATCATAATGAAAGCACCAAAAATAGTCCTTTAGGATCGTATTTGAAGGCTCTTACTTTATAAACATTAGGTATGAGGTAACTTCATAGTTTCATTTTAACCTCAAGGTCCATCTACATGCTGTTACAAGCTCCAAAACAGCTACTAAATGGACCTTGAGGTGAGATTATGTTTGTCAGTGTTCTAGAAATAGATTTGAAATATATAAACCCCCCCGAAAAAAGAGCGGAAATGTAGCATTTAAGAAGTTTAATAACCCTACTGGAAGCAGGAGATCGCAGCCAAGAATCGGAAGCTTGAACCAGGTATATGTCTCCCACATATGGAGCTACATATAAGGCATTAAACCAGCGCCTCAGGCAGTGGATTTTCAAATCAGGCTTTGTTATTGCAGGAGGCCGGGAAGGAGAGCAGATGCTTCGCTCATTCAATCATGCGTGTCACGGCTCGGCCCGCTCTCTGGCTGCCGAGCTCCACCGTCTCCGTACTGCCAACCCGCCTATCTGTAGCATGGCTATCTGTGTCGACCACGACTCGGTGTGCGTGTTGCAGGAAAAGATACATCTGGCGTCGGGTGCTAATCTAAGCCAGGTGGTGGAAGACCCCATCATTGTTGTCATGAACGTGACAACAAACTGCCAGGCATCTCACAACCCACACTGACCCCACAGCGAGGAGGAAGTGTGTGTGTTGAGCTAACCTCGTGCACAGACAGTTTATTGCTCTGGCTGAATCTTTGTGTGTGTGTGTGTGTGTGTGTGTGTCTGTGTGTGAAAGAGACAGAAACCAAATGTTGCAATAGATAGAAAAATATTAAAGATGTTTTTCTCTGTGTTTGTGTGTGTGTGTGTGTTGTGTGTGTGTGTGTGTGTGTGTGTGTGTGTGTGTGTGTGTGTGTGTGTGTGTGTGTGTGTGTCCTTGATCTTCCACGGAAGCCCACCCGTAACTCGGCACATTGAGGCGATCGGGGTGCTGGTGGAGTGTCAGCTGGTGACAGAGGGCTGTTTACCTACCATGACGGATGGGAGTGGGGTCACCAGAGAGGCAAGCATTTCATCTAACGCCACCTCTGACCAGCACACACACACACACACACACACACACACACACACACACACACACACACACACACACACACACACACGCTCTGAGTCTGCACTGTCTCTTTGTGTTCAGGTTTTACTCAAACTGTAAGCCAATATATTTTACACATCCTCCTTTTTTACTCATTCATCCATTTCATCTTCTCTCTCAATTTATTGCACTCAGTTTCAAAGACTGGTGGTTTAAGTTGTCAGTATGTTTCTCAGAATGTAATGTCTTTTTTCTTATTGCTCATTTTGAAAATAATGGTGAATAAAACTGTCATTTACTATATTTCTGGATGTCAATCCTGAGCTTTTTTGGTTTTTATAGAAGATGCAGAAAATATTGGTTCATAAAATGTCCTCTTTTTTCTGCCTACTCTCTAATATTTGGCACTTTCAGTTGTTCTTAAAATAATCAGTATTCATTTAAAGATCTGAGAAATGAACTGTGATGTCTCACTCAGACTTTTAGTGTCTCCCTTTGGAGACACAGAATGTCTCTCTTCACAGGCCATGTGTTGATCCTCATGATGAAGACACAGATTGTAATGTGTAAAATGTACATTTATTTCTTACTTTATGGATTTATTACATAGCTTTTTATCAATATCATGATATATTCCATTTTCAATCCAAGTGATTTTAAACATGGACACAAAATAGACCTAAAAGTTTTTGCTGCAATCTTTTTGGATGATATAGTCTGAACACTTGTAAGGGAGAAACTAGCCTCCCTACCATTTGTCTACTATTCTAAATATCATCATTGTTTTTTTCAAATGAATCCAGAGAAGACTTGAAGTCATATTTTCACCTAATGAATGGAAATTTAACATTCACTCTCCCTTTGGAGAATGAATCTAGGCGAATATTAGTGCATCCACCCAGGTGTCATGTTTCCATCACTGCTGATCGGAGCTGGAGGTGGTCAATACTCTGGCTGTGGCTATTTGTTATTTTTGCCTGGAATGAACACAGATTGATACATTTCCCACTGAAGATGAACCCAAATGTATTTGTTTTTTGTCCAGTTGGAAAAGGGAGCAAAACATTAAAGTTGAAGGGCCATAAAACCAAAACAATGAATCAAAGACGTCTAAAAGTTGGTCAAACTGAGGAGAATTGTGGACTTGGGTGTTCATTTTCTGGAAGGGATTTCATATAGTGATGAACCCACAAATAAACAAAACCATGTCATCCATTGTTAATATAAGAATATTGCTTATAAAGCTCATTTCAGTTAAATGTAATGACAACAAATCTAGGACTTCTCAAAATCCCATCATATTTATTCTATGTCCATTACATGGGGTAAATATTTAAGAGCATGAAGGAAACAACAGAAGTCAGTGATACTCAAGTTGCCTTTTCCTGTCCTTTTACATCCTTAATCTACAGCTTACTTGTGTGGTATGCAATTATGGAAAAGTATTTAATGTGATATGATTGGGCGTTGGAGCAGGTGTATGAGTCAGTGACACTAGATATCTGATTGTGCGCCCTGAAAAAGAAGATGTTCACTGTGTTTATTTGCTTATCCTCTGCACTGTACACTGTATACGAAGGCTTTCTGGCAACGTGAAATGATTGAACACACTCCAGGTTGTTTGTTTCTCCCCACTGATCACCATGCCGATGGTTAACACACATGCGGGCACACTAATTTAGTTCGCTGCTTTTCTGTTCACCGTCCCAGCTGGGTCCAGTGGAGGTGATGCCGAGAGGCGAAAGGCTCGCTGGGCATCTGGCCTTTGAGACAATAGAGTAATTACAGAGGATTCTAAACCCTGTCAGCTGCACATGCACACACACACACACACACACACACACACACACACACACACACACACACACACACACACACACACACACACACACACACACACACACACACACACACACACACACACACACACACATTTGCAAACCACAACAGTTAGCCACCACAGAACCCAGAACTGGTTTTAATGGCTGGTTAGTGTGTATATATACGAGGAATGCCACCAAACCACATTAAACATATACAGAAAAGATACATCTGTCCGAATCCAACGACTTTCTCTTTGAATCTACCGTACTTTAAAAAGTTATAATGAATTAGAGAAACATTTTTGGCAGACATAAAGGAAATATATATTTTAGAGAGAGAGAGAGAGAACTTTAACATATAACCTCAGGCTCAGAGCCATTAAAGGAACATTTTGTAGCTAATTACGTAGACGTCTCCAGTGGTAGTGTATATAATACATAAAATCTATAAACCCTTCTGTGACCACTTAAGCATTGAAGTAGTTCCGATTCTGATTTCATGAAAATAAACACTACACACTGTAAGCTTTCACAGGTCAATAAGGAAAATCTAAAAAGCACGTGTTCTACTGAATCCCTATTATATATATGTACTGGTTCCAGGTCAGATGTGGTTCTTATACTCTCATGTAATTCCAAACTCTCTACTTGAGAGGGACCAGTGAGTAACCGAGGGAGAGATTTCAGACTCAGTAAAAAGCATTAGGTTACATAAGTCAGCTGCTTTTCTTCCTGTTGGCAGAGGTTGTTCCTTTATATTTGAAAAAAAAAAAAAAAAAAAAAAAAAAAAGTCTCAAGTCCGGCACTGTCGCTCACAGCAGAAGTTCCTCTGCGCTGGCGTTGGCGTCAGAATCCAACAAAAACTAACAGTCCACTGTGAAAACTCCCTGCAGCACCATGACTCAGTTTTGGTTGGCATGTGGAGCAATGAAAGCACAAATACTCTGTTCCCCCCCCCACTTCTGCTCCATCCTGACTAGCCCGATGGCTGCTAGCCAGGCAGCAGCACAATGAGCCTGCACCGCTGTCTGAGCTGCATTAGCTCAGCGCTGCTCTGGTTTTGATAACATGAAACGTGGAGCGATCCCTTCCGTTGAATGTGCATGTTTATTGGCAAGTTGATTAAGAAAATGCAGGTCTGAGCTCTGATAGCAGGCTGAAAACTAAACTCTACATGTGGTTCTTGTAACACCGTGCCGGAAGACGTCAGTGGGTGCAGAAGTAAACCTGATCTGAGACTTATGTCATGTTATGTACATGTCTCCCTGTGATATATACGTATATATATGGAAATCATTTTCATTTTCAAGTTGAAAACATTATAAACACTTTCTATGATGCTGACGTCTACAGTGCATGACAAACATACTTATAGTGCATGATAAATCTGATTATACAAATTCATAAATATCAATATTGCTTTGCAACAATAATTACTGTATTAAGCGTCCTATATTGACTTCTAAGGTCAAAATTGCTAGTCACTCATCAACAAAGGATCATAGTTTATTATAAGCCCCACAGTTTTACATTATATTGTTGTTAAAATGCATAAGAGTATGATTATAAGTTACCTTAAGTGGTCACTGTTTGCTGTAACTGAAGTACAAATTAATTTTACGTTTGTGTGATGTTCTTGCATCAACATTTCCTTTTTTTTTTACTTTCCTTAAAGTAAACAATGACCACTTAATAACCCAAATAATAGGGATTACATTGAAGCGGGGGCAGAACTAGTGTAAACAACAAGTGAGCTCCCACAGCATCAGCATCTTAAAAGAACAGCTTACTTGCAAAGGTTATGTGATGAAGCGACTTGGAGTCCAGGGTCACTCCAGTTCTTACACAGAGGTCACGAAGTCTGGACAAACCCCAAAACCAGCAGTCTGTGTTTGCATTTTCTGCCGGCAAGAATCCTTTATTTTCCAGAGAGTTTGCTTATCTTTCCTCCATGTGCTGTGAGATAAACCCAAGCTACTTATGGTGCATATCAAGTAATCTAAAAACACCTTTACATATACAAGAATGATGTCTAATATAACCATCTACCAGTTGTAAATATGTATGATTGCAAAAGCTGTGGTGTTTTAAAGCTGGAAATTAGCATTTAAGCAGCAAAAAAAAAAAAAAAGATTATGAGCTAATCTTGAACAATTCTCTAATGTGTTCAATATAAAGAAATCATCACTTTGCAACAGGACTGTCAAATCTCTCATCTGCTAATAAGAGCTTTGGAGCTGATGGTCAAACAGAGATGACAGCCGCTTTGTGTCTCAAAAGTGCCTCCCAAACAAATCCCACCGACTCTCCATGAAATCCATTCATGGAGCCATTAGCGTAATTGTGTCGCATGACATGTATGAAATCAACAACAATGCTGTGCTGCCTTGGCATATTTAGAGAGTGATGGACTGACAAACGGATTGGGGAAGGGAGGACGAGGAGACGGGAGGAAGAGGGGGAGGACGAGGAGACAGCTACGTTTATGTGAAGTGAAGACAGGTGGGTTATACAAAGATAAAGGAAGGTTCTGCAGTGCATCTCTGATGGAGAGAGGAGTTCTTTAACAATGTAATGGCAGAGAGAAATGTTTGATTTCTTCTAACAAGACTAAGTATATATATAATATGAGCAATTTCCCAAAACTTTACTAGAGTAGCTGAGGCTGAAGGGAATAACATAGTCGCATTAAGAAGCTAACATTTTGTTTTAAAGGCGGCATGAATATCTTTACATATTTTTTTGGCAATCCATACAATAGTTTGAAATAGTTCAATTTGGTCTACTAATTTCAATATGCTGTTGGTGCAAGAAGAAAAATGTCCAAAGTCAATAAGGAACCTTTAAGCAACCTTTTGGGAACTAGAATATGTAAAAATATAAAAAAATTATAATAAAAAACTTAATGGCAATCCTTCCAATATATTTTGAAATTAGAGATGTCCCGAGACGATGCCAAGGATTGCTATCGAGGCAGATCCGGCCATATTTAAATGGATAGAACAGGCTTAAATAAAGCCAATCAAAATCCAATCCTCTCTTAAGTGGACTCTATTTTTATTTTTCAAATTGAGTGCTTCACTATATGCAAGTGAAAATAAGAATGGCCGAAAGTGAAAATATATTTGAGTCCAACTGACTGAGTTGTGACACAGAACTGTTATCTCTCATTTCTTTGTCTTATTATCAAAGAGCAGTGGACAAAACATTCAGGTAGCAGCTTCTTACTTCTACCTGGTCAGTGGTTATAATGACAAACATTGTTGAAGGCTGCTTTTATCAGTTGTTACAGATCAATGTTTAGTCTTTGAGCAACTTTGGAATGGATCCACTTGTAACCGATCAACTTAATATTTTGATATTTAATCATTTCAAAGTATCAGATCAGACTTGGTGTCAGCAGATACTTTTTAAAGGATCACATGGGGGCCCAAGAAACTTGATAGGGACACTCCTAGTTTAGATCTTTCAGTTTGGTTCAAAGTGGTCCAATGCGTTGACGTCCATAAAGCCATGGTGCTTTTCTTGAAGGTTTTTTTTTTTGGCACCTAACAAGGCAATGATAAACCAATATGTTCTCACTCCAAACTGTCAAATACCATTTCAAAACTGTGACATTCTAGCTCCCCACATAGCATCAGTTTGGATCGTGTCAGGTTTTTTGCAACAGTTTCAGCTCGTTATATGCATAGTGTATTTTTCAAAATAAAGTTCCAACGTAAAGGTATACTTCTTTATTTTGGTTTACTTACACAACAAAACGGTAAGGTTTAGGAAAAGATGGTGGTTTGGGTTACGGTGGTTTAGGTAACTGCCATCAGTTAAGTACGGAAGTTATGTAACAAAACTAAGGTAAAATAAGTCAACTTTCACTTAGTCTCCTGAGTGAAAGTCCTGAGATTGTTTTCTGATCCAACCTCCTGTCCCATCCACACAGACTTTCTTGCTCTTTAAACTCCATCAGTTGCTCAGACTGTCTAATAATGACGCAGATAGTTTTACATTGGATTTAGTCTAAAGCCCAGTATGTCTCATACAGAGTGAGAACGGGTTGGATAAGCGTCTACAGGACCAATTCTCTGATGTGCCATGAGAGCATTTTTATAAAGGATAGTTATCTAAAATACAAATGGAATAAAAATAAATAAAACTGACAAACAGCCACTAAAAAAACGAGTTCTTGTTTATGTGCATGTGTGTCAGCATGTTTTCTTGAACTCGCAGTCACGGTCATTCTGAAACCCGTGGACGTACACGGTACATTAATCTATAAAAAAAAAGTACAATAATAAGAAAAAACCCAGCCAACCAAACAGCTCGGCTGCCAAGGATGCAGCCTCTCCACGACGACACAAGGTCAAAACTGTAGCGCAACATCTCATGTCCTTGTCACGTCTGTGTCACGGGTTAGAGCTCTGACAGCAGCGCGCCGCTGTTGCGCCTCCGTTAATGATAACCCGACTCTCTCCCAGGGTTAAAGTCATTTACTAGGCCCGTTCTCCTGCCTCGGTCCTCAGTTACGAAACACAGCTGCCATCCCTCAATGGCACGTAACCCAGAGTAGCAGAGACAGGTTGTATTTATCACACTAAGCCAATGGCAAATGACTCAGGCCAGAACACTCTCTCACACATACGTACACACTTTTCCAGAACATGATCAGTGAATGCAGGAGTAGAAGTGGTAAAAGTTTTTATTTTCTTTAATACTATTGCAATAAGTTGGGTCTGAAAAAAAAAAGCTGCTGTTTTTATTGCTGAAAGAGAAACAGCAGCATGCACTAGAAGCATACTTTGAATAAATATGTTGGTTCTAAAGAAATCCCCTCAAACAAGTAAGGAATACGTTTTTTATGTGTTTTATTGTATCTGTTTTCACAACAATGTCTTGTTCCTCCATTAGTGTATTATCTCTTTACTGAATGACCTGTGCTTTGTTTTTTATATGCATTTCTTTTATTTATTCATTAATCTTTTTTTGCTTTCTTACCCTGAGTTTGGTGAAATTAATAATACATGTTGATATAACTTTTAATCTGATTGCATCCTGTATAAATACAGGTCAGGTATTAGCCTGCTGCCATTTGTGTTTAGTCTATAGCTAAACACAAAGACTGGATGAAGTGGGGGGAAATGTATTTTTTTGCTCTGTCAAAAGTAAAAAATAACACTATAATATTAATAATGGCTCTGTTCCAATTTGTGTGTGCCATTAGGCCAAGGCAGTGAGCCAGCACAATGCTGGCATGGGTACACCTTAATGTGCCGCAGACACAGTCCAGATATGCAGCATGCTAAATATCTGAATCTGTCGGGGAGTCTGTCAGGGAGCTACAGCCAATAAGAACGCAAGACTGTGGTTGAAGGGAAAGCTTGGGGAGGGTTCATCTCCTACATGGACCAAAGTAGTTTTTGCACCTTGAATAAGTGGAACCAGGCATTTTTTGTGTGCCAAAGATAACTTGCATGACTGCACGTATGGTATTAGATCATTAACCCTGAAACTGTCTTTTTGTTACAAAACATAGTTTAGGATACCAGACATACTCTTCAGGGATTCCTCGATCTTGTAGTGTGTCTCACCGGTAACCCATGTAGCGTAAAAACCACAACGATTTCTAGATTCTTGATTACAAGACGGCAAGTTGACTATTTTAGCAAACACAAGTCTGACAAAAATTGACGGGCTCGTGTTTTCATGCATTTCTAAGCTAAACACATCTTCTCAAAATGTGAGGTTAGGATAGCAATCAAAATGACATTACTTTTAGTTGGACATTTTGGCAGTCAACCATTGTAACATGACTTCTGCTTCTTCTACAGGGACATGCCATATTCTTTCACTCTTTTTCTACTTGTGTGCCTACATATGTTCTAACTTAAAGAGGGGAATATAAACCACTTTTTGTTTGATCCAAATACCATAAAATGGATCATTAGACATGCTGAAATGTTTATTACTTAACTTGTGTTATGCCGCAAACACTGACCTTACATTTTTCGCCATGCTGGCGCTCCAGGGATTGCATGTTGCTGTTTTTATCTTTTGATCCAGAGTGAAATATTTGTAATCCAACATTTGATGGATGACAATTCAATTTTCTGCAGACAATCATGGTTTCCAGAGGATGAATCCAAATGACTTCGGTGATCGAGTTATAAAAAACATCTAGCGCCACCATGAGGTTGAGATTGATCATTTGCCGTGAAATTTGGTACAAACACTAATGTTTCCAACACCATAAATCCCGATTACATTGGTGATCCTCTTACTTTTTTATATAGCGCCATCATCAGGTTAAAATTTGTAAGAAATTTTGCAATTAACAATTCTTTGGTTTATGACTAAATACTAGTGACTTTCCAGCCTCAGCACTGCTTTGTGTTTAGTGCTAATAAGCAAGCATTAGCATGGCACTGTGCACTTGTAAGCATGCTAATATTAGCATTTAAGGGGCCAATATACTTCCTCAGAGCTGCTGGTCAGGTGGTCAAATAGCTTCCTAGACTACCAGGGACTATGTACAAAGACATTCATCTCAAACAAAGACCAAAATATGACTTTTATAATTTATTATAGCTACTTATGTGAGCGAGGTAGTATGGAGTTTGAGATTCTTTGTAGGTTTCTTGTTGTTTGACTCTTTTGTGTTACCCAAGAGCATTTTTGTACTTCTTTCATCCATGTCATTATTGATTATTTCGCCATCAATAATGCTACTGGTTTTCTCCTGCTGTTATTGGATCTCTATTCTGCCCAACCGCACCGATTTAAAGTAACACCAAAATATAAAAAAAGGACACTTGGTTCCTCTTTTTCAACTTCCTGTGTTTCATCTTGGCAAATCAGAGCCCCTCTCTCAATCAATCAATGCCGAATGTGATATCTCTAAAAGCCAATCTGTCACTGTGTGTTTGCTCTCACTGTCTTTCACAAACATTACATTGTCCCATCAGTTGCCTCCCATGAGGCCGTGTTACAGTCCTATACGTCAGTGTTAACTGTAGCCATATGGCACTTCTTAGAAGAGTGGCTGTGTGGGTGTCAGTCACAAACCAGCCGTTGGGGACGAGCCCAGAGGCCACTGACAGATGACAATTACCCGCCATTAAAACCCATTGACAGAGAGACAGAAAGAGAGAGAGACAGTGGTGGTAAGCAGAATGAATATTTAATGTTCTAGGGAAAGTATTTGGGGAAATATGTGCATTGTGGTGTATAAAAACACAATACAAGTATGTGTTTATATCCCAATGGTTTCTTTGGTTGGAGAGATGAGATATTTACTCACACATAGACACCTTAAAGAGTCAGTGTTAATGTGGAATGCCAACATGAAGGGTTGCTTTGTCCAGAGAAAGCATTCTCACCTTCCGATCAATAATGTAGATATTCATCTCACACGCTGGATGGAAAATGTGGGGGAAAATATGCATGTGTTCACAGCTCCGTCTGGTCCACCCTCAGGACAGCAGAGAAACAAAAGCAGCCACGTCTTCCTTGTCAGAGAGGCAAAGCGCTTCTTTATTGACGTCTTCTGCGTCTTCCTCCCCATACCCCCCCCCCCAACCGAGCTGCATCTCCCAGCCTTATTTAACATCAGAAAGGACCCGGCGTCTTCAGTACGTTACGTTAAGTCTCCAAGCCCTCCTCTGTCACTTACCAAACACTTAATCACGTTTTGGGATGTCGACCCTCTCCACCCATATTACTAATCCTCTCCAAGCCACACAGCTTTTGTCTCCTGCTGAAACGGAGGCTTAAAGGGGGGGCTTAGAGGCTTCCTGAGAGGCAGAGGACCAGGTCTCTTGGAGTCAGACTGAGGAGTAAAATGTTCAGGTGCTTCACAGCTAGTGCAACTTTATGAACCGGAGCATGAAATTGGGCGTATTAAGGAAGAAACCCAGTAGCATGGTAGCAGCGCTGCACATATATATTCATGTATCAGCACGTGAAATGCAAAGAAGTGTGTAGCACCCAGCGTTAGGCGGAGGCTAATCAGTCTTAATTGGTTCGGTCTGATTATTATTTATTATCATTTCCTCTCAAGCCTTTATGCAGCAAGCCTCTGGATACACACTCAGGAAACAGCTCCTAATTACTAATGGATGATGACAAAACGCCGAGGTCAGCCCGGGTGTGAGAGAGGGAGGGGGGGGGGGAGAACAAAGAAAGTGGCTGTTTTCCTATCCAACTAATTTCTTACAAATTGCACTCCATGTTCAAATGTAATTCTTCAACTCTTCCTGAATGTAAGTGAATGGAGATTCGATTAAACCCAAGTGTATGACATCTGCTGCTGATCTGACTTCTTCTGATCTCATTTTAATTTATGACCAAAAACAAAATCATTATCCATTTCTGTTTTAAAAACCACAAAAAATGCCTTTTGATGAATAAAAGAATGTTCAAAGGAATCTTTTGACTTTGAAATGCGTCTTTTAGATGTTGTAAGCTGAAACTTTAATGGTCCTCGATCTGGAAACTGGCATAGCTGCAGCAAAGACATGCAGAAAACTGCACCATAGTGATATATACTGCTATAAACTTTGTCCACCGAAACTGAGGAATGGAGCTGAACTTTCATTAGGATTGGATGGTATATGCTTCTTATCCAAAGATAAACCTTTTACATTACCTTTTACTTTACTGTTTTCTTCAAATTAATCAGTGTAAGTAACATGTCCTGCTCTGTATCATAAGAATCTTTCAAACATGCATGTTGTTAGGTAAACGTAACAGCAATTAAACATGTCCTTTTCACGTCTGAATAAATGACTGAGTTACATTTACATAACAGTCACAACGGAAATGTTACCAGGTCAGACTTACCTACTTGTGCTTCCAGGCTCAGCTCCAACTTAGAACAAGTCTGAGATAATTATCATCCTTTATCCACAAAGAAAGAAAAATCAGTGTTTAGACGATTATTTTCATGTCACATCATACTAAAGAGTAATCATTTTTCCCTTGCAGTATAGGGCAAAAGAGTAAGAAAGAAACAAAGACTTCTACAACCACAACAATAATCACACATGCACTCTCTCCCTTTTCATCTCTGCTAACTGCATATATGAATATTCAGCTAAACACTTAGCATGTGAGCAAATAGGAACTAAATGAGAGTCACAGCTTAATGTCCTGTCCTACTATGCAGAATTAGCCAACCGAATAGATTTCACTGTAAAGAAAATTGCCCCCTGCGCTAACACAATTAAGGCTTTGTAGCCAAAAAAGATCTGACACACTTTGTTTCCAACTCTTTTCCAAGCTGCCAAATATTGTGCAAGCATTTTTGGCTATTTCTATAAATTTCCTGTCTTGTCGAAATGAAGCTGTTGTGAAAAACGTCAAATATATAAAAACAACTATTATCAATTGACAAAAAAACTGTTACTTTAAAACATAAATGAACCCAGGACAGCTACATATTCAATGTCTGCAAAGGGTGATGATATTAAAGTGACAGAATTGTGGATAAAGTTTGCTGTGATGATTTTGTCATCGCCAAAAAAAGCTCCATAATTCTAATCTCCACCACCCCCTCAAATCTGACAACAGAGCCACCACAGTGGAAGCCTCATTCAGGATGGGATGGGGGTTTGATGCCCTTTCAGATACACCCACGGGTGGCTTAGGGACACCCCACCGCTCTGCCATTAAACACCCACTACCATAGAGCGCACACATACACACACACACACACACACACACACACACACACACTCTTTTCACCCCCATTTAAAAGAGGTTCCAGGCCGTTGGACAGACAGGCCTGCTGGGGTGCAGGAACAGTAGGAGGACAGGGGATGTTGATTGAGGTTCTGCGTGGGTGTGTGTTCCCACCCAAGACCCCTGCAGCTTAAAGTACATAGGCTAATCTCTGTCAGCAGTCTCCCCCCCCCCCCCCCCCCCCTTTTACCCATGCACATGCACACAAAGAGCCCACATGAACACACAGACACACACATTTGTGTCCACCCTAAAGGTATCTTTATATCCGCTGGAAGATGGGTGTTAAACTGCCCATTGATTTCTTCCTGCTTCCCCTTCAGTGCACTTCTTCATTTAGCTGCTCTGTTTGTGTCATTGTGTGTGTGTGTGTGTGTGTGTGTGTGTGTGTGTGTGTGTGTGCATTCCTTTCATTCAGAGAGATAAGAATGGCCTCCAGACATTCTTGATGCCCCCCCCCCTGCCTTGCTCTTCTTTAACCCACCTTAAAATCCATCTATCCTCTTTATTTCCACGCCACATTCAGCCCCTTGTTGCTTCCCTGCAGCCCCCAACACACACAAACAGTGACTAAAGTGTTGCATCAGGGTTTTTTTTTTCCCCCCCTACACTCTCTTTTGTTCTCTCTACCTTTGTTTCTTCATCAATTTACACTACATTACGGTTGCCTTGATCCTTTGGCCCCTGGAAAAACACCATTTATCAAGGCACCTCTAATTCAAACAGGAAAGTCAGACCGAGGCTGAAAAATGGCATTCCATACGGGATGGAAAGGAGTGTGTGTTTGTGTGTGTGTGCTTGTGTGTGGTGGGGGGGGGATGTTGTGGTTGTTATGTCATGATCTCATCAACCTCCCAGTCTCTCCCAATCTGACCTGTGACATAAAAACACTCAAACTGGAGCTCAGGAAGTCACACTCGTGCACACATTCATGAAGTCTCACTCTCATATACACATTGTGTTGCACATATACCCACAAACTTTCTCTTGCACACACACACACACACACACACACACACACACACACACACACACACACACACACACACACATTTATACTTGTGCATTGATCCACTCCCCTCCACACACACACACACATACAGTGTCCAGGTGCAGAGTCTCCCAGTGATAAAGGCCCAGCAGGTCAGAGGGAGTCTACATAGATCTGCCGGCTCCGTCTAATGGATGTGTGTGTTAACATGGGAAGTAACACGGCTGTACATCTAAACATTTACACTTCTGACTGCAGCGGAGAGATTGATCGCTGTTATTCTGTCTGCACTCTGCGCTTCGTATCACAGAGAGTTAATTAGAGCTCAAACATGTCAGGCGAGGAAGGTGACATCACAGCTCAGTTTAGTGTAAATCATTGAAATGGTATTGAAATGCATCGCATCAGAGAGTTAATTGACATTCCTAACAATCGACTAATTCAGCTGACATATACAGATACAAAATCAGTAGAAACATATAATCAAAGTAAACGATGGTACTATTATATTAGATTACATTAGATTTATTTGGATTACTTCCCTCTGTAAATACATTTTCTCTACTGATAAAACATGTTGAGGGGTATCCTATGAACCTCATCATGTTTTCTCCACTGGAAAGTAAATCTTTATTGGCACTTCTTCAAGTTTTCTCCACTGGAAGGGCACCTTAATAAAGCTTTCTTATCTTATCTTATCTTATCTAGAAGGCAATCCTAGACGGCACTTCATTACGTTTTCTCCACTCGAAAGGCATCCTTATTGGTACTTCATCACATTTTCTCAACTAGAAGGCTATACTAGAGTGCAGTTGATTCATTTTCTCTACTGTAAGGGCATCCTTAAGGGAATTTCATCAAGTTTTCTCCACGGGAAGGGTAACCTTAAGGGCACTTAATCATATTTTCTCCACAGGGAGAGCACCCTTAAGTGCACTTCATCACATTTTCTCCACTGGTAAGGCATCCTTATTGGCACATCATCAAGTTTTCTCTACTGGAAGGACACCCTTAAGGTCATTTTATCACATTTTCTCAACTAGAAGGGCATCCTTAAGGGCACTTCATCACCCTCTCTACTAGAAGGCTAAATGGGACTTAATTACATTTTCTCCACTGGAAGGGCAATCTTAAAAACATGCCAAAAGGCAGACAGAACAGAATCCCCCCAAAAATATATTGTTTTCAAATAGATGAAGATATCATTGTGTATCTTTCTTTATTAGGAGAATAAAGATTGCAGAAGCCTTTTCTGTTCAAACTAATTTTGACTGTGCACTCTTTTTCAACTCCTGGAGTTGCAAGGTCAGTTCTTTGTCTGTGAGTGGAATTTCATTGTTTTGACACTGGCATTCATGTGGTGGTTTGATAACACTGTTCTATTGAAAGGGACCTGACACCACTGAAGGGTCACCTGGTGAAGAAAGAGGATACCTGCAGGATTGGGTCAGAGGAGGTAAAGAGGTGAGAGGTGGGGGATTTGGTTTTTGAGAGAGGCTTTATGAGCTACATTTGTCTCATTGTTGCGGTGTGGAAGGAGCAAGGTCAGACCACCTTCCTCCACCAGACCTAATTTCCTTAATTACCACCAAATAACCGGGCCAGTAGGTGTGTGCGTGGGGAAGAGAAACAAAGATAGCTGAAGATGTGTGTCAGTGTTTTTCCAGTTGTGAGACCTAGAAATGTCTGGAATGCCTGTGATGAACGACTTTTGTCAGCACACCAAGTGCAAAATTATGGAAAACATTCTCTAACCACAAGCCACTAAGCATGCCGTAGTTTAACAAGGGTTCACACACACACACACACACACACACACACTTATAATCCCTCACAAACCTCAAGCAGCGCCTTAAAAAAAGAGAATGAAATAGAGCAGACTTTGCCTGGAGTTACTGTTTTATTTTGTCGACTCTAAACCCATCTCATGCCGAGCTGCACCTGTGATTCGGCGGCTGTTAGCTGATGAGCCGACTGATAAGTAAATATTTTCTGCATCTTATCCTCCCTTGGTTTGAAAAGAACAACTGTGTATCGCTGCGCCTTTAGGCCCTAAATCCCTGGCTCTGTCACCCTTTCACCCCTGTCTCCCATGGGACACCAGCCTGCTCTAACCAACTGGACACCAGAGACTGAGGCCGAGACGCCTATTTAATTGACCTCTCTGTGAATGAATAGGGAAACAGAGGGGAGCATTGCTCTGGTCGTCAATAATTAGAGCAGCCTCTGTATTAGCCATTGATTATGTGCAAGTCATCATCTGATGCCGGAGCCAACTCTTGTTCGGTTTGCGTTCAGCCCATTGCCCTGGATTGAATGATGAATTAGGGATCAATATAAACGGTTTGATGAATCCCCACTTGGGATGGCACCAAATCTGGATTTTATTTCCTAATTCCCCTTGATGTAGTGGTAAATCTAACTTTTTATGACATCCTGCTGTGGTGTTTTACTTCAGTCTTGGCAAGACTGCGAATGAACCGCCGTAAAAAGGGGGGGGAAAAACTGTAAAACACAGTTTAAGATGTAATGTTTATAAATAAATAATGAGCAAAGCACCATGAGGAAGAGCGGGGGAAATAACTGTAATATTTATGATGCTGGTATAAAAACGTGTGAAATATCACCATGAGGACATGTGAGCAGCCTATTCATTTGGCTAAGTGATCGGTGAGTTGAAGATGAAATAGCGCCCCAGAGGGTGGGAGTCGGACCCTATCAGAGGCCCGTGCCGCCCACTGGTTTTTACCCACAATTCCTGTAGCTGATTGAGACACCCCATCGTCCTTCATTACATTAGCTCGTGAACCACAGGGCCAATTATAAAGATTAAAATCATAAAAGCGCCCGCAGCCATCCTTCTTCTAAAGGTTTAAGCAAAATCGTGTTGACCATGGGTGCAAAAAGTCCTCATTAAAGCATGATAACATTAAGTTCCTGGATGCCTCCGGAACAGTTCAGGTGGCACTACCGTTTCCTTCCATGCCCTCTACTCCTCAAGGAGAGCCTCGCCCCAAGCATGTAAATGCAATTATCCAAATGACTGAGGTAACCTTTAACATTGGCATAATCATGTTACGAGTGTCCCATTTGTACAACATGTAGCAAGTAATTACATATTTAAATTTCTGCTTGCCCTTGCATGCATTAAAGCTACAAATAGAGACATTTGCTGCAAGTTTATGTGTTTCAAGAGGAAACAGGAAGTGGCAAAAAGCTTCATCCAAAGCATCCTTCCCAGCAGGCACAAATGTAAACACATTCCAATCCTTTCTCCTGCGGGTACGCTCCAAAGAGAATAATTTCAATCTTTTATTCATGCTGTTTAATGTAACCCTTTAATCTGGGTGGGAGCCCAGGGGGCCTCTAATCCAGGAGTGCCAGCCGCCTGGTGTGTGCTGTACACCGCTCTGAGTACATGAGCCCCCATTGTGGTTCCAATCAATCACACTCTCATTACACCGGCACTATAAATGCCAAGCCATGCCAGCAGCCATGCCCGAGGCCCCCCGTTGATAACTCTTCCACATCATGTTACTGCCAGGCCTGCCAGTGTGTGGGCATGATTGCCTTCTCGCCAACCTGGCTATACTGCCGTGTCATTAATGTCCTGAGTGTGCCAATGCTGTATTGTAATGATGCATTGGCGCTGTCTGGTGCTGCAATGCAACGGAAACACAACGGTGCTTTCAGGCTGTAAGAGCCCTCTGGTAATGCCAATGTCTGTTCCAACCACCTGTGATTATTCATTCTCATTTGCCCGCCAGCAAGCTGGCGCATGAATGGAGAAAAACGCACAATGGAGTGATTGGTTATTGTCAGATTTGAAGCAATTGGTGTCTTGTATTCATATTGTTTCTGTATAATTCAAAAAGAGAAAAGCAGCTTCCAAGACTGGTGTTCATCTACAAAGGCTATCGTCTCAGCTGCCGAGGCATTTGCTTCACAAGCAAACCTTAAAAACACTAAAACCTCTTTTGCTGCCGCTTCTATGTCAGTTAGTTTCAAGTAGCATTTGAAGAGAGTGCTAGTGACACCTCTCAGCAGTTAACCTCCTTTTTGCACAGATAGTAACGGCCTGCATGCTGCCCAGAGGCAGGAGGCTGGTGGACAGAGGGGAGTGCAGGAAGAAGGTGAGAAGAAGTGGACAAAAGACCAAATCCCAGAGCATTTGGACCTACCTTTACCCCCCTCAGCTGTTTCAAGGAAGCACACTTTGCCTAGTGATGACCTTTAACCCCCTTGCTATTGAATCAGTGTCACTGTGTAAAGTTAACATTTTTAAGCAATGCTCCAAAGTGTTACATTCTGATGCAAATAAACATATTTTCTTATGTCTTTATTGCCGATTGTGAGCTCATAAGAGATTTTCCATTTGTTTAAGTGAATAGAACATGATACATTTTACGTTCCCCAATCAACCCTTCCTTATACTCTGCCCTTGATAGCTACTGATGATACGCCTGTCAAGCTTTTCAGTCTATTACACATGCAGTTTACAGTGAGACTGGAGGCAGATTTACCACTTGAAATTCTTAGCCATTTTTGAAACAATGGGTCCCTGATTAAACACAGAGGTAGACAAAAGGAGGCTTCTCGTTTATAGAATTCTGCTGCTGGAATAACGACTGTTGCCGACAGATTTAATCATCTGAAGCGTCACTGTGAATTAACAATAATTCTGTGAGTGGGTTGAAAATTTTGTGAAGGTATGCTAATATGCACTTGATGGCTGCATACATGATATTATTCTGAAAGATTGAAGCCAATACAATGCAATTTCAATCTCGGGTAACCTAAACCTGTCTAAATCAAAGAAAGAACAGAGTAGCTAATGTTATGCTAAACTCCATTAGCATATTGCAGTATTCAGGACACATTGGCGGGATACAACACAGTGGATGTGCCAGTACTAAATGGAGCATTTCCTACTGTCACAATAATGTATTTTAGCAAATGTAATACATTGTGTTAACTCTTGGCCTTGTACATAATGCTAGGTTACAAATATCCAGCAAATGGTAAGCTCATTAGCTGGGCATGTTAATATTTACAGCTCACATAAGAGCAGTCAAACGTGCTGTTTTGTCATTTTTCTCTTGTGTTTTTGGTTTTGGAAAGGCAAAAAGGGATACCAAGTATCGCCATTACCAGCCTACTTACCATTGCAAAGCTATGGTTGCACAATAATGATTTTCAGGGGAATTGTTTAGCACAGTGGTTCCCAAACATTTTCACGTCAAGGACCCCTAAAGTGACACAAATTAGACGACAGACCCCCATTTGAAAAATGTATGATTCCACCTATTTGCTGGGGACCACCTGGAACCTCTTCAAAGACCTCTGCAGGTCCCTGGACCCAACTTTGAGAACCACTGGTTTAGCGAATAGTTAGCTGTACCAACTAAACAGGTATGATAAAGATAGTTAGCATTAGCATTTCATTTCAGTGGCCGAAATGAGCTCCATTTACAGCCCACAACACATGCTAAAAATGAATAAAAGCAACACTTGTTATCCACTCTGTTTAAGTGGCCAGCAAAAGGCTCAATCATGTGAATAAGATTCATGTCTTTGTCCAGTAATGGTCCATTTTTGGCACGATTGTATGTAAAAAATGATGTATATGGTTCCTAAAAACATAAAAACTGACATTTCATTCCCTTCTAAATGTCACTGAAAGATGCGGCAGGTTTAATAAAAGCATAAATCTCTAACAGTATATTGTCATAACTATTGGATTTGTGAGCAATTCACCTGGATGAACATCGTGTACAGGAACATGCTGCCTCAGTTCGTCTGCACTTGTCAAGGGCTTAAAATAGAAAATGGAAAGTTAGAGAATGAACAGGATACTAATGTAATAGCTTTTACGTATGGTTTATTGCAGCAAAGTTAATGGTGTGCCTCAATGACAACATTTTAAATGAAATAGGAAAGAGTCCATCAATGCATTTGGGAGTTTAAGATCAATGGGGGACACGGTAGAAGGCCGACAAAAAAATCCCTCAAAAGCTATAAGGTCTACAATCAATACCATTAACACAATTACCATTACTGCCATTTCCCTTTTTCCACATTACAGCATTGAACTTCTTTCATTTTCAGCCTCCAACCATGGGAATGAGGTCACGCCTGACTCACGTTCTGCTGCTCTTTCTAAAGTTCACCTCCTTCAGCTCTACCCAGCTATTTCCTTCTCCGCTCCGGTCACTTGTAGCTTGTCACCCCCTGGAGGCCACTTTGGTTATCTCACACACCGAGTGGTCGGCTGTAAATTCCTCCCCCCTTTAGGAGACAAAACACAATAAGATTAAGAGGGTTATTGTTACACTTTTGTTTTATACACTAAATAATCACACTCCTTGCAGCTATTCATAATCTAAAAGCTTCATTAAAAAGTAATAGCTATCCTGTAAATTGGTAAATAATTGTAGCAAAGCATATATAGGCGTGTAATAGATTAAAGGAGGTTTAAGGTGCAGATTCTTCAAATGTGTTGAAATCCATTTTTTATTAGTCTCCAATATATTAGAAAAATCATATAATGCTACATGTTGATATTTAATATTTTGACGGAGGATGGAACGAATACATTTTTGTACTTTAGCCTGCAGATTGGCATTCTGAACCGTCTGCTTGAAGGCAACAGCTGGAATTCTGGGTTCAGAATAAGCAATTTGTCGTACAGAATTTGTTTTGCCTCCCTGAACACAGATAGTGGACCATTGCCACCATTCATAATGTATTTGTTTTGGTGGCCGGCCAAGCACCGGCCTGTATGAACAGCATTTGCGTTGGAATAGCATCCACAGAGCAGGTGATTGAATCAACCATTAAAAAAGAAGCGGCTGTACAAGAATAGCAATAGGCAATAGCCAGTAGGAAACTAAAGGCCCATGTGTTCCTCCCTGGAGTGCCAGTCATATTGACCTTCCAACAGTGTCAAAGATTATTAGGATAAGTATGTCTGCAGTGCCAAAAGGAATGCTGTTAAACCATTTTGCTGCTGGCATAGAGGGCTATTGTGGGACAATTCATTGACATTGCTCTTTTCTTATTCATGCCTTTAGGACCCTTCCTGATTGGCACTATTGTCTCTAAATAACGCCCACTGAAACTGTTTTATCATTTCAATTTAGCTGTTTCACCTCTTGTATTGTGTTTAACTGCAGCTGGGAAAGTGTCTTGCCAGGGGGAAATCAGTTGAATTCCAATATTTCTATCATTCAGCATGAGACCGGCGAACGGCTGCAGTACCAAGGGTACAGACAATGTCAGCGGAGTTGTATTGGCAGCATCCTGCAAGCTTGCCAAGTCTTAGCCCGGCTTTAATGGGTTTTTTGCTCAATAACAATGGAGACACAGAGAGCACCATAAAGACACATTCAGCCAATCCTTTCTGAATCTTAATAAGGATGGATGCATTTTAATACGAGCATAAGCCCGCTTTTCTGTGTCGGGCGCTCTCGTGCACTGCCAATCAAACAAGTTGCAGTCATTTACAGTCTGGCAAGAGTTTGGGGAAAATAGCCAAGAGCAGTTATAGTTACAGTATGCGTTCGCCGTACGAGGCGAGGGCGCAGAAAGGCTTTTCTAATTACAGTCGCTGGGGAGGAAATTATGTACCAAACAAGTCCTCGCTGAAATCCAACCCAGAGCGGCCGCACCCAGCCACCCCGTGCATGAACAATCAAAACATTCATGTTACTTCCTCATGCTGTGGACGACATATCAGGACCTCGGACAATCAATCACTCCGATATATCGGCGTGACAGTGTTTGCAGAATGCATATCGCTGTTGTGACTCAAGTAAAACTTTTCATGCATTCTTTTTTTCATAATGCTCTGAATTATTGATGTTAGCACGGTTCGACGGTTGATACAGCTCGTGTGCAAACTCAGGGCACTTTAGCCGTTATGACATGTGGCATGCAAGATACATATATGTATATATAGTATATGAAGAGGGTGCAAATATAGGCAAGCAGGTGGTGTGAGCTGAACAGCAGATGCTGCATTGCATGGCCGAGCCGTGGGCCGCTGGTATGGCATGAAGTGGGTCAGTGGGTCGGAGGATCACGTATACTTTCCCCACACGCTAGTAGCCCGTATAGATTTTTATTTATTATCCTTAGATGTTGAGTCAGCGTACAACATCCAAGGGGCAATAAAACTTTCACACCGAGTGGTGGGAGAGAATTTGATGTATTCCAGCTGGATTCAAGTTGTAGAAAGAGAGTTTTTGTGGTGTAACAAAGTAAAATCAAAAGATGGAGGATATTTTTCCACATTGCCTCACATATATTGCCCCCTGGTAGATGTTTTATTTTTATTCGAGGGTCCTAAATATGGAAAAAGTTCCCCTGATGCTGTTGTGTATTTCTTTTTAAAGGGGAGAGGTTCTTGCTGACTCACTCACAGGGGGAAATCTTCTGACAAGCAAATGGTGTTGGAGCAGCGTCAGCAAGGATGTTCTCTAAGCTGGAGCTTCCCATGGATGATATAAGCACTGGGAGAGGCAATGTTCAAAATGTGACACTTGATTGAGTCCTGAGGAAAGTTTTCTTCTGCCAGATCCAGATTTTAGCTTCTAGACAACACATTCTTACTCCTTTAGAAGTTATCAGTTTGGGTTATTCTGTGATGAAGTGATTCACTTTCTTCAATTTCTGAATTTCTTGTTCCAAGAATACATTTGCACCTTCCTTTCAAAGCATAAATCTGGCATAAATCTGGCTGCATTGCAATATGTTTTGTTTTATATATGGTTCTTCTTGCATAAAGCGTTTGAATCTGATGGACTGGCATCCCATGCTGATTCACTTTTTTTCTGTCATCAGAATTCATGAAAACAGCAGCATTGATCCAGTAATTCAGAGTACAGAATATTATTTAGTTTACTTTCCCTCCCCTATAAATCAGCTCCTCTGACTTTTAAACATCATTTTCGTGTAGTTTTTCCAATTCGTGGCTTTTGGGATTGCAATGTCGGCTTGTCTGTTGGTTGGTCTGCCACTTTGGTCCAGACTGAAATATTGCAACAACCATTTGATTGATCGACATGCATTTAGTACAAACATCCATGGTCCCCAGAGGATGAATCCTACTGACTGTTGTGTTCCTCCTCCTCTCTGAGTGGATTTTTTTGATAACTTATTGGCAAGATTGTCAAAAAATTCAGGATGAATTGTAAAAACTGTTGGTAATTCCTTATATCCCTCATATCCCAGGGTATGGATGCATAATGTATATTGTCGGTTCTGATACTATACATCCTAGTCTCTGACTTTGTATCTGACTGTACTATTTAACTATTATGACTGTACTGTTTCACGTAATGTATTGTATGTATTATATTTTGTCCTTTTTTGTGGACCGCAGATAAGTAGCAGACGTTGATGCGTTAGCTTAGGGGATCCAGTTAATAAAAAATAGACAATAAACTATCTTGTGTTATCAATAAAGTTGTTGAAAAAAACATTTGCTCGCTATCGTCGAAATGCAGTCGGATTCTCTGAGCTCCGTGGTTGCTTTTTGAATTCTCCTTCACGTCTTTCCTTCACCTCATGACTTTTTCCATCAAGGTCAAGTAAAAGTAGTCAGGAAATGACATAGGATGTCATTGTTTTGACTATTCGACCCCAGCCTTTGTCTTCTTTTGCATTTATATTATCAGCTTTGTGGTCTTGTTCTATAGTTTTTGTTCCATCTCTTGGATTTTTGGTCCCAGCAATATAAATATATCAAATGACAGGTTATTACAGTAAACAATAAAGAATTTGACCATAACAGCATCATATACACATGCTTGTTTATGTAAAGACTGTGAGGGAAATCATTGATGGGTGAGAATAATATGTGAAGCGCTTCTCCTACCTCCTCTGTTCCCCCTCTATTTCTGATTTAAAATCTCCTCCACCTTGTCCCACTCAGTCGTATGCTGAGGGCAACAAATTGCAGCGAGACCCAATCCCCCAGTGTTTGTGTTTCTGCAGCAAATTGCCTCATCTGTTAAAAATGGGAAGGTGATGCATCTGGAGGGATGAAACATTTATCGGAGGACGATTTTTCATTACGGCAAGGAGAGAGCCTCCATCAATATTTCAATGGCCCTGCCTGCCCTCGGTGTGTCCGTGTGTGCCAGCCTCAGTATGTGTGCATTTTAGAATGACCAAATGTCCTCATAAGAAGAGATCAAATCCACCAAAGAAAGGACAATATGGCAGTTCTCACTTTCAAAAGGCTACAGGTCAGAGGGATTGCAGAGATTACATTTTAGGATTTAAATTAAGACTAGATTCAGGCACAGATTTTTATTTAAACAGTAAAATGAAAAATGTATTTTTGCATTTTTTTATCTCCTGATTATATTCTACCCTTTCCCTTATAATACATATGTGTGTGTGTGTGTGTGTGTGTGTGTGTGTGTGTGTGTGTGTGTGTGTGTGTGTGTGTGTGTGTGTGTGTGTGTGTGTGTGTGTGTGTGTGTGTGTGTCTATATGCTACAGTTCCCAGCCTCTCCACCCTGCCATGCTTCTACACACTCACATGCTGTCTCTCTCTCTCAGACGTCTCTCACAGTAGCAGCTCTCCCTTCGCTTTTCCTCTGGATTGCTCTTGTAAGCCGCTCTCCTCTGAGCATTTTCAGCTGTCACACTTTTTCAGAGTTCACCGAGCTGGTTTTAGTCGCTGGCATCAAATATTCATAGAGGAAGAGAGAGACAGGAGAGGCAGGTTCGCAATGTGCTCTTCTGTCCTCCACCCGTCTGACTTCCATCCCTCTCTTCTGCTGCCCCTCAAATCTCCCTGACTAACTTCCCAGTTTTTTTAACCCCCCGTTTTGGTCTCCACCACCAAATATTGATGCCATTTCATTATTATTATTATTATATTCCTTTATTGATCCCCATGGGGGAAATTCAAGTGTTTTCATGGTTTATATCCAACAGAATCTTAGAAGTAAATTGCTTTTTTGCATTTTATACCATCAGAAATGGTTCACAAAATGTTTACAAATCTTATAATATATATCAGCAGACTTTTAAAAGAGTTATGAAATAAAAAAAAATGAAGCTGTCTTGAGTGCTTTAAGGGGAAGGGAGCCTCCTGTTTGAGTCCATTGATTGTAGAAACAGATAACTCCATAATTAATGGTTGCTAACCTTGTGTGTCTGCTGTTTGGTGCTGGGCGGGTAGTGAACTGTGGGTTTGCATTATACAGTCATTTTATCCATTTTAATGTGAAAATATTGAGTGCAGCTTTAACATTTTAAATACACTTTATCGACAAGGCTCTTACATAATGTTTTATCATTACTTATTGGATTAATATTACTCTTGCATTAATGTGTAAGCACTAATGTTGTAACTGGTCAAGGTGGAGATACTTTAACTGCTCTGTCTATAATGTTTTATAATCTGATTATATGGGTTTAATGTGTAAAATTGTAATATTCATATTAACTACTAGCTGTCAAGTGCAGTAACATATTTCTTTTTACATTTGAAGTGGAGTACAAGTATAACGCAGCATGAAATGGAAATATTCAAAGTACAAGTACCTCAAATTTGTATGTATGCAGTTAAGAAACCCCCTTTAAGTATAACTGCAATATTCCTTTAATATTCTTACAGTGACTTCTCGTGAGTTTATCTTTCTATTTTCTCCGTATTAACCTGTTAGGGTGCCCCTGGGCAGATATGTACTGTTGGGTCCCTATTGGCCCCCCACCACCACCCACCATCTATTACTCTCTGTATATTGTGTATGTAGCCCGTACCCATTAAGTAAAGTGCTTACTATTACTTTGCATGGCAGGTTTATTATGCACCCAGAGATCCCTATGCTGCAGAAGTACCTGGCCTTTGGTTTTCAGTTTCTCAAATAGTTTGCAGTACAGACACAACCTTTTTTTTAAATACACATTAGCATAATATAAATTAAAATAAAGACGTTTTTGATACTAGATTGTGTCACGGGTGCACACAAGGTAAAATAAAGGTCACAACACGTGCCACCACTTTAATATTTTTTATTTCGGCAATGACTTGGGGGGTTTAAGAACAGATAGTTGCATGTTTTTATAGAACTACTATAGAAGCACTTGTTTTATCATCACATGCATGTTTGAAACTGTTGCACTGCTTCTTTATTTTCTTCGCCAACCCACTGAAATACACATTGGGGAATTATCTGTGAGTGTCGCTCCAATGTGTTGACTGCATGTAAAGTGTGACCCATACATGACACACATACACTCACAAAGGTTAAGAGAGTATGGGAGTGAAGATGTGAAACGTGATGGGGCTTAAAAAAAAGTGTGAGAGGGAGTGACAAAACTAGAAATGACATGATGTGGGGGTTTAAACACAGCGGGTAATGGAGGGATGAGGAGGAAGAGAGATGAGGGGAGGGCGTATGAATATTTGATCTTGCAGTAAGAAGTGGGTAGGGCCGTCCCAGAAGCCCTCGTGATGAGTGGTGCTGTAAAAATATTTACCTTAAACACAGCACTTGAGCAGAAGGGAGGGAGAGTGAAAGGAGGAGACGGGGGGAGAGCTGTGATGTCCTCCTTTCCTTCCTTCCTTCCATCTTTCCTTTCCCTCAGCCGTTCCTCCCTTCTACCCCGGCTCCCCGTCAAAATAAAGTGGGTCAGCATTACACATCAGTACAACACGCCGGAGGGGAGGATATAAGCGGCGAGAGAGATGGATGGGGAAGATGGAAAAGAGGTAAGAGAGAGTGCAAAAGAGAGAAAAAAAGGTGCTGCAAAGAGAGAAGGGTGAAGTGTATACACATAGAGGATGGATGGCGAAACAGAGAGAGGTAGAAGGGAGGAGAAGGGGTTTGACAAAGAGCAGAGATGGAGGAGTTAAGGGTGAAGAGAAGCATGGAAGAGAAGGCAATGATTAATTCATCTTTATGTTTTCAGTAGGCCCCTAGCAGTAGAGGTCTGGCATCTGCAGGCCCGAAGAGGCTCCACATGATGGAGAGTCGGCCATTGCCACGTTTAAAGAGCCGCCTTCCAACACTCCTCTCAGCCTCTTCCCATCCCCTCTCACTCGTTTCCTCATTTAGATCCCCGGGTTTTATACAGTTTTGTTTTCAAAGTGTGGGTGAGGATGAAATAAAAGAGCCGAGGGAGAGGAAGATGGGGGAGATAGAGAGCAGGATTAGCTCGGTCATGTGTCAGCCTGAGGTTCTGGGTGTATTTACCGGTATCCGCTATCTCTGAACACATGTTTACTCACCTCGCAGACATTTTCGGGCATTTGTCATAGTTCCCTGAGACAGCTCTGCATACCCAACAGGCCAGAGTGACATCAGAGCGGGCCAAGATAGTCACTGACTGTTCCTTACTCTGGACAGGTCGGTCACTGATACAGACACAGGGAAACAAAGAGATCATTCTAGATCATTTGCACACTAATCTTAACATTGGAACTACTTGTACGGAAGAAATAGTCCAGATAAAAACTGCGTACACTGTGTGTATGGATTATCCAGACTAACAGGGGTATAACAAATATAATTCCATTCTTCTCCATTATAAGGGAGGAAGAGATCTTCAAACCACTCACCCTGCACACCATTATTTTTTTATATTATAATCATTCAATTGTGTTTTCGTTGATCCATTGACTATTAAAAAGTGTCAAGTGTGAAGACAATTTGAATCCAATGGCAAATGTTACACTTGACAGAGTGTTAAAGGAGGAAGTATGAGAGAGGAGGTAGTCTGATCTCACAATTAAGACACCATTTCTATTGGGAAAGGTAAATTCACAAGCAGGTGCACATTGTTATATAGTTGAAAATGCTGAACATGTTCTTATGCATTGTGTCAAATATAATGAAAAGGTAAGTTTGTAACAAAAGGTGAGAGAGGCTGGACATGGTTGTTACAAATAGAGAGGAGATTTGGGAAACTCAGAGAGGGGCAATAGATTTCTTAATAAACGCAGTCTTATATAGTAGAATAAAGTTTCCTTTTCTTTTACAACTTTACTTTTCTTTCTTCAGACTAAGGTAAACAAGTTCTAGAAGAATCCATGGAAGAGGAGGAGTAAAAGGAGGAGGGGAGACAGCAAAAACAGACTATCGTCGGGTTGGTATCTTTTCGACGGTCATTTGTGAAGAACTCTTAATAAATTGATGTTTCATTATACATGTCTCATTTAAAATAATGAACAGTTTGAAGTAACCAGATTCTGTAAAACACATTAAATTCTGCGCTTCTTTGCGCAACTGGGAATCCATAAATGACTCTCCTGAGACCAACAGTCACGTGACCAAAAATTTGTGAACTTTGACTGCAATTGAGGAGAGGACAGGAGAGGTTATGAGTAGTTTTTGTCAATATGTAAATAGTTCAATATACTGTATATAGCACGTGGAGCCTTGTGGGTTTTTTTTTCCAACAGTGGTAACAATTGTGGGCATTTGGAAAAATGTTGGATGTAGATTTCATTGTTTTCAAAACATTTTTAAATAGATTATCAAATAAGCAATTGAACTTACGTTTTGTTCTTTGGTATAATTTATGGCATTGTACTGTACAAATGAAATGTTTTTGCAGTTAAAAATGAGGCCACGTAGAGTTTTTGTGTTTCCCTCTCTCTGTGATAATGTGCTGTAAAAACTTTGATTCTGTTGACATATTTTATTTTGCTTAAATTGGTTTCTTAAGGTAATTAGTCTCAGCCTGTGTAACATATTCAGCAACAGTTTTATTAGGTTTGGCCCAGTTTTATTTTACAATACACAGTGCTCCTATTTCTATTATTGCCTCACATTATGACCTGCTTAATACTGAGATTTATTTGTCCCAGATGGATATTTGTTTCCCATTTGTTACACAGAAGCTCACACATATACACATAGAAACATACACATAGAGCCCCATACAGATAAACAGATCATATACAAACAATGTGCAAAATGTGTGTGCCAAAAACAATCATAACAAAGTCACATAACACAGTCAACAAGTCATGTGGTGCAAATTTCAAATTTTGTTTCCTACACCAAGGTTGGTTTGATTGTGTGCAACATGGTTCAACTTTTTGGAAATTCATGCAACTCATTATTTGGACCTACTATACTGTGACATTTTTTTTATGGTAAAATTGTATGGCATACTATATGCCATTTTTAATGATATATATTTTGTTTATGACATTTTTATAGGAAATTAAACCATCACATTTTTTCATGTGTTTTTCATGGCATACTATTTTAATAATATTTTGGATGACATGCTATACTTTTTTTTGTTACAGTTTTATTGGATATTAGACCATGACATTTTTCATGTTTTTTTAACGACATACTATACAGTGACATGTTTATGATCATTTTCAAGACATACTATACTATGACATTTTTTTTATATTTTTGTTGACATACTTTACTATGACTTTTTTAATGATTATTTCGTTACATACTATACTATGACATTCATTAATACATTTTCATTGAATATTGAACCATGACATTTTTTATGGGTTTTTTTACAACATACTATACTATGACTTTTTTTTTTGATGACATACTATACCATGACTCTTTTTATGATTTTTTCATGACATACTATACTATGACATTCATTTATACATTTTCATGGAATATTGAACCATGACATTTTTTATGTTATTTCAGGACTTACTATAGGACATTTTTAATGATATTTTTGATAATATGCTATACTATGAACTTTTTATGACATTTTTAATTGGATTTTAAACTGACATTTTTATGTGTTTTTTCACGACATACTATACTATGACCTTTTTTTAAAGATTTTTGATGACATACTTTATTATGACTTTTTTTATGATTCTTTCGTGACATACTATACTATGACATTCATTAATAGAGTTTTATGGAATATTGAACCATGACATTTTTTATGTTTTTTTCACAACATACTATACTATGACTTTTTTTATATATTTTTGATGACATACTTTACTATGACTTTTTTATGATTCTTTCATTACATACAATACTATGACATTCATTTATACATTTTTATTGAATATTGAATCATGTAATTTTTTATGTTTTTTTCACGACATACAATACTATGTCATTTTTTTTTACAGATTTGTGATGACATACTATACTATAACATTTTTAATGATATTTTTGATAATATGCTATACGATGACATCTTTTTAAAGAATTTTGAACGAAGACATTTTTCATGATTTTTTGATGACATACTATACTATGACATTTTTAAAAATATTTTTGATGACATACTTTATTATTACTTTTTTTATGTATATTCCATTACTTACCATACTATGACATTAATTTATACATTTTTATTGAATATTGAACCATGACATTTTTTATGTTTTTTTACAACATACTATACTATGACATTTCTTTTTTTAATGACATACTATACTATGACATTTATTTTAAAATTTTCATGAAATATTGAACCATGACATTTTTTATGTTTTTTTAAGGACTTACTATACTATGACATTTTTCTTTACATATTTTTGATGACCTACAATACTATGACATTTTTATACATATTTTTGATTACATACTATACTATGACATTTTTATACATATTTTTGATTACATACTGTACTATGACATTTGTAATGATTTGTTTGATCATATGCTATAATATGAACTTTTGATGACATTTTTAATTGGATATTGTACTGTGACATTTTTTATGATTTTTTAAAATAAAAAAAAATAAAATTGTATATAATAAAATAAAATCTTTCTGTTTCTCTTATTGTTGTTAAATGTATCTCTTGAAGCGTTTCAGCATTTTAGTTGAAGCGGTTGAACTTGCGTGATTTCTGGTTGTCATTCACATGGTGGAATGCACTTATCCGCAATCGCTTAGGATAAAAGCATCAGCTACATCAATGTAATGCAATGGTCCTACATGTCTTGACATTTGTTTGAAGAAAGTACTTTCATCCTCAAATCCTCATTTTTCTCTCCAAACAAACCAATCATACAAAAGAAGCTAGAAAAATACAGACATCCAAAATATTTTTATAACTTTTATTAAACAAATAGGAGAGTTACAGCATGAAATTGAAGGAACCAGTGCACTCAACAAAGATAATGGTTTCAGTATTTATTAAGTCAGAATTCAGTTTAAAAATATGTTTGTAGACTTTAGCAACAGGTGACTTTCTGTTGGAACATTTTCAACACTGTAATGAATATAAAACTCAGACATTTTAGTAGTCCCAGAGAGCATTGCTATAAAAACAACCAATCACAGCTTCAAACTATGAATGAAAGGTAACAGTAGAAGTTGAGCTTTGTAGAGCCTGCTGGGTAAATTGTTATTCAGAGGATAAATTACATGTTTTCATAGTTTTGTAATAACTCATTTTAACTTTTACGTTAATGGTGGATGGTGGGAAATAACAGAATGTGATTGGATATGAAAATGAGTGAACAAATCCTGCCCCTGTTTCATTATATCAGTTGTAATTTATATGAATAAGATCAAATATTAAGACACAATTTATGACCAGAGAAGTGGCTTATTAAGTAAAGCTCACAATTACAACAAAGTGAAAAGATGAGCTAAACAAAAGCTCTATCAAACAGTGGTAAAACGTCTCAGATCAAATTGATCAGGACAATTGAAGAATGAAGGTGGTGGATTCAGTCCTTATGAGGTGAATGTTGAGGTCCAACACTGAAAGAAAAATAGGGTTAGAGTTACTACAAAAAACAATAACAGGATTGATGACTGAATGCCAATTAAGGGAGCCAGCATATGATTAAGGGGCGCACAGGAAAGGTGTACTACATTAAGACATTTTTACATTACTTTACAATGACAATTGTCATTAAATACCATAGTATGACCTTTTAAAGACATTCTTTACTATGATTTGTTGACTACATCTTATATTATTAATTTCTAATGGTAAACTATACTATGAATTTTCTTTTTCAGCATTTTCCATGACATGTTATGAAATACCATAATATGACTATGAATTTTTTATACTATACTATGATATGTTTGTTTTTTATGGCACACTATAGTATGACAATTTTCTATGTCACTTTATGGCATACTATGGCAAATTATATTTTTCATCATATTTTTATGGCATGCTATCGTATGATTATGGAATATTATGCTTTAAATGTTTTATGACATACTATTTTGTGACATTTTTTCAAGACAATATTTTGCTTCAATGGTATTTCCTTACTTAACACATTACAAACACACAAATCTTTCCAATTACAAAAATCCTGCCATTTAACTGTAACAGTTTCTAGCTCAGTACAAATGTTAGAATTTCTTAGGTCCACCTCTCCTCACCTTGATGTCCTCGTCTCCATCCTGTCTGCTGCTCCTCCCTCCAACATCTCGTGTCTTCTCTCTGAGAACCTACAAAAAAGACAAATGAGCTTTACAAATCAATTGCTCCTTTTTTGTCACTTCCTAATAGCTATAACTTTTGTAAATAAGCTCACAACAAGGTCCTATTTATTTGTCATTGTAAATGCTTATCATCAAAGTTATGAAAATGTGATAATTCTAGATCAAACATACGATTCCTTATTGATAATTGGGAGATGTTGACGAGTTATGGAGGGATTTTGAGATGTTGATTTTGCCAAACAGACTGTAACCCAGTGTCAAAAAGACATTTTGTACCCTCAGTCTAGTTCCAGCTCCTCTCTGTTTACCACCACATCACCTATTCCACTTTCTCTCGTAGCAGCTGCCAAGACAGATCCAGCACATCTTAGGCATCTCAAACTGTGCAAACCTTGGTGAAGTACCTTTGCCTGATGCCATCCAAACCAACCTGGGTCCCCTTTAAGCCTGCCAGCCTGGATGAAAACATCAGGACTTTTTCTTAGGCCTTGAAAAAAAAAAAAAAAACTACAAAGCAAAAAGGGTCTTTTTAAGTCTGGCGCCGGGACACCGTCGTGAGCGCATCGCTGAGCTCCTCGCCGACATCAAACGGTTGGCAGAGGGTTTGCCAACCAGCTGGTGCAGATGGCCGGACTCAAACGGGACATTCTAATGAGAAGCAGGTAGGGCATTAGTAGTCTGGGCAGGGTGGCAGCGCCCAGGAGACGGCAGCAACACACACATACATGCAGCTCGAACGCAGCAATATGCAAAGAAAAAAGGTGTGAGTGCATTCTTTAAGGAGTGAGGAGGGGAATAAGAAACCAAGATGGACTCTTGACGACTCACTTTATCCTGCAGAAATGTTGCCATACCCTCACACATCCACCAACATGCATACATAATCAGCACACAGCCCAGTGAGGCAGCACACAATGTCAGACTTAAAAGAGCATAAGACAGGCTCATATCTCTGTTACAGTGCTGGGATGTTGAGGATTCTCTCACATGGGGTGAAAAGTGGGGGTTAATCGGTTCACAAGCTCCAGTCAACAGCAGGTTACCACTGCCACCTGGTGGGACCGTCGGGTAGAAACCTGCCCTGTTATGAAAGATGGTGACTTATTGTAAACAGAAGTAGGAGGGTGCATGCATGGATTATCTTGGGGGGTACTGTGAAGTGGTGGGATGAGAGTATTATGGAAAATAATTGTCTTTTGATTTAGATATACAAACAGGTGACAAAGAAAGGGGGAAACAACAATTGTGGATGCTTCCATAGAGAACATGAGGCTATAAACTCTATAATATATATGAGCGATTTTTTTGCACCAGCTCTCTCCACCATCATCATCAAAACACCAAAATAAGTGTTCATCCCTCCAGCAGAGTTCCACACATTTGGAGAATCTAGGACGCTAGGCACTGTAGCTGTTTTTGAGTTAAGACTTAATTCGTAAATCGTCAGTATCTATTTAAATAAACTATCTGGACAATTCCTAATAACTATACAGGAAGTAAAACAGCCATGAAAGTTTAACAACAACTCCAACACAATATCACAATGTCAGATATGACATTAAATATAGATGGGACTTTCGAAAAGGTGAATGGAGAGAAAACTATCCAGAAGCTTAAGCATTGGTGAACAAAATAAAATAGAAGTTGAGCTAAGAACATTCATTCAGTGTGGATTTTCCAAATGGAGAAGCTATGAAAAATAGTGAAAAATGTATTTATACTAATACTTAAAATATGCCATGTGCTGATTCCATACGTCTGAAAGGTGGCTAAAAGTTTCTCACCAGCTAAACTTGGTGCTTTATTCTATAACGACTTCATATTGGTAGATTATTTAGTACCTAAAAGTACACTTCACTCTATTGTACACATACAGTAAAGGTATATCTTCTGTGGCTCTGGAGGAATGGATTTCTCAGCTTGGGCTTGAGACGTTAACGTTATAACAGAAAGTCTTCTGGACTGAAAGCATTTATTAGGCAGGGATTCATTAAAAGATGCTGTGTTGCATTGTGGGAATTGTAGGATCCAGTGTTTTTCAGAGTTTGACTCACTCCAGGGACTAAAAGTCTGGATATCTCAGCCTCTGCTGCCTCAATTTCAATTATTTGTTCTTTAAATTGTCTCTTAGGAGACCCCTAATGTTATGAACATGCCATACTAAACCACTAGTAGTCGCTCTTTAACACCAATTTTAGGAAGATGGGCATGATAACCCCTTCAATTTAGCAGTTTAAACCACAAACTAACTCACTTATAGGTTGCCAATGCCCCACTATGGCCTCATACACAATATTACATTTCAGCACAATATTTATAAAAACTGAAATTGTCGTATATTGAATAATCCGATGCACTTTGAGGGTCTAATTTGTTTCCAGTGGGAATCTGTAACGTGAAACAGCTCCAGTTTGTGAGCTGGATGTTGGATGAGTAGAATGTTGTTTACAGCTAGTATCCAGCAGAGGTCTGTGTTCAGCAGTGTAAGTCCTTGAGAGCAGAAAAGCCACTGAAGCTGGAAACAAGCTCTTGCAGACCTCAAGGTCTCCAAGTAATTTTCTACAGCAGAGTTTTAGAGATAATACAGGATTTTGCACATTTAGATGCTTTAAATCATTTCTGCTATTTAACATTCTAACTGGCACAAAGGAACAAAAACTGAATTTAGTTTATAAATGATCTAAATTGTACCAGTTAAAATTAGAATCAATGAATGGAAACCTTTATTCCTTCTCAGTGTGCTTTGCATTAAGCCCCTGGTACATATGTGTATGATGAACATACATTACAAATTAGAAAAAAATAGAAACTGTATATAATATGACTTTCCTGCAAATTCCCCCGCTGTGGGACTAATAAAGGATTATCTTATTTTATCTTATCTTTATTTAAAAATAGAAAAAAAAGAAGAAAAAAAAAGATTTAAGATAACTAATAAACTATTTTACGGTATTGTAGTATATTGCAACTTGACCAAATGTTGAAACAAAAACAAAACATAAGAAAGATTTTTACGTGTTTGCCACATCTCAGTTATTTATATAAAATGTTTCACCCTCCTGGTTGGATTTTCTTTGTTGGGTTATCTGTGTGCACTAAACTTTAAATGTAATTGTTTCCAACTGTACTTGAAGGCAGCACAAAATGGAAATTCCTTTGGAAACAAAAGAAAAGACAGGCTCGTGGAAACCTTCACACCTGGATGTGCATTGCATAAACTTCAGTGAGCAAATAGTTTGAATAGTTATTCAACTTTAGGCAAATCACAACTTATTACAATTTGTAAAGTATCTTTTTTTGTCTGAGCTGAACTTAAAAATAACTTTTATATGTTTTCTCTGTTCGTGTCATTGCTGACAATAAATCCCCCTTTAAAAGTTGTTAAAGAAGTGGGATTTTAATTTGTTTGCAGACTTAAATTCAGCTTGAAGTATTTTGGATATTTTGGAGGCTGAGCATCTGATCAGCGTCACTTAGCCTCTTCCATCTCAAAGGTTTCATTTGTCTCTCTGTTTATAATTATCCTCCTTTGTTTTGCCTTCCCCTTGGATTGGATTCATTGGACATATACGACACCACAAAAACCAAGTCCTGCCAGAGCAATTTGAGCGATGCCACTGTGTCAGTATTTCAAAGCAGATTATCTTCTGCGAGATTATAATTAGCAGTCACTCAGTGTATGAATTTGTGGCACAATGCTCTGGGCAGAAATGAAGTGTTTACAAAAATGATCACAAGCGACCACAGATGTTTATGGCGAGCTCGTTTTTTTAAGTTACATACAAACTGTTGTCAGTGCAGTTTGTGGATTTAAAAAAAGGAAAAGTGAGCAGATATGTTTAAGACCTCCCAGAAATAGTCTTAAATTTACAAACACTTTCCAATAATAGCAAAAATATATGCAGTAATTAAAAAACATTGTCAGCTCTTATTATTGTTAATGCCTATTTGTGTGAAAGGATTTAGAAAATTGGCTGCTTTTATTACAAATCATTTATTTATATTTCTAAGTAATGCATATTTGTAAAGTTTGGACTTTTTACATTGATTGAAAGTACGTCTATATAAATCTATATATAAACAACAATTAACTTGTGCCTTTGTTCTGGAGCTGACCGTCACATAAAGCTCCATAATTATCTGAGTCCATAAAAACGCGGCTGTTCTTTTACCTCGGCCCATCTCTTTTGTGGCCTGTAAACTCGGATCATATGGGTTCACTATGGGTTGGAAATCAGTCACAGTCTGTCTAACTTAAGTCAAGCAGACAGGGATGATGGGCTTTAGGAAACCATTCATTGCAGCAAACATACACTTTTCAAGCCCCATTGAAACAGTGACCTGCTCAAACGATCAGAGGGCAGAGTATCTGTGGCGGTTACATCACTGCTGCCTCTTGTCTTTGTTGTTTTTCACCCTTCTTTTCTTTTGTAGATCTTGTTTCATGTGAACCAACTTTTAAATATTTTAGTTTGTTTAAGTTAGTCTTTTGTTCTTTTTTTTTTTTTTTTAAAAGCACTAAAAGTGTTTAAACTACTGAAGTTTGAAAATACAAAATGAAACTCTAGAAGTTGGACGAAACGTAGGCCTATAAGTTTACATAAACCATGCTTCTGTGTGTGTCTTCTGTCTTTATTAAGAAACACAATTGAAATAAGTAGTTATTGTTTTATATTTGACATTTCGTAGGCTAGGTTTGATTTAGGTTTTTGTTCCACACAATGTCAAATAAAAAACCTCCTAAGCTGTCTTATAAGTTAGCTCTAAGAAGTTAGTTACGTTACTTAGCTTGCTAATGAGCTACATTACTGTGTCAGTTTATACAGTGATGCTACATCAGTATGGGCTATAGTAGAGTATACGGCTAACATTACATGCACTGGCTGGTTTAGTTTTACAACAAAAGTTAGCTGTAGCTTGGTTGCTAGCTAAAAAAGCCACACAGTTTCTGGATTGTTCATTTTACACTAACAATAACACACATATGGACCAATGCACAATGGTCGCTTCCATCTCATTGTAATATAAGCATTTTTTAAATGGGGAATTGTGTTTGGAGAAAACAAGACAGGGAGGTTTTGAGTTAAAGATTAAAGTATAAAGTATAACCCTTTATATGACGCTCCATTTTGACTGTTTAACTAACAGGGTCTATTATATTTTTGTCTTATCTCATAACTTTTTCCTGGCATTTGCCCGTCTTGAGGCTCCATATGTGCGTCTTCACCGTGACTGTGTGTGTACTTGTTTCTGTCACTTTGCATGTTTTATGCGCACTTCATGCATATAAATCTTAACTGCTTTATATCAAATGTGCGTGACGCTCTTGCCCACATTTCAGGTTTTGTATCTGCAGTGCACATAAGAGTCTGTTTGTTCCCGTCCTGCCTGTATATGTGTGTGTGTGTGTGTGTGTGTGTGTGTGTGTGTGTGTGTGTGTGTGTGTGTGTGTGTGTGTGTGTGAGTGTGTGTGTGTTCCTTCATCCCTGCCAGTGTCGAGCCAAGGGCCCATCTGGCTCCTATGAGGGCCGCTGCTTCACGGTGCCTCAGCCTGATTCATGGGCGCTGGACAGCCTCAGCTGCTATCCCACTTCCACCGTTTTACATCACATACCTCTCCAAAAAACACTCTGCATACCTCCCAGCTCCCACCGCTCTCCCATCAGACAGACAAACTCTGCAGAGACGCTATATTTCTCTCAGTATGGGTAGTTCCCTCCAAAGAAATGTTGGCCATCATTAACATTTGCTTCAGTCAATCTGCTCTACAAAATCCCTGCTTCTTCTTGATCTGGTTACTCTGCAAAGCCGACTTTTTCTTTCCCCCTCCCTTTGCTTTCTCTCAAAGATGTCACTTTAAACGCCTCCATCCCTCTGAAACAAGCCCTAATTGAAGGATTTGTGCAAACTTTCCTCTCTGTGTTGTTTTTCCTTTCTCCTCCTCTTAAATCGCTCTACATCCTGATCACTCACTCTCTTGTCTTTTCAGCTTTCACACTCGACCAACACGACGCAACCACAAAATACAGGGTTGCCAGTTTGTCCTCACACTCCGAAAACCTCGCCAAACCTCGCTGCATTGGCTGTGCAGCTCGCAGGCGATTCTGTTGCACAATCTGCGATCCGCGAGGCAATCGTGAAGTCTAAGATATGTTCTCCCCTGCCAATCATTTGGCAACACCACAAAGGCAAATAAAAAGCATGAACTGTGACTAGATATGATTAATGTCATACATGTGACAGTCCTCTGGCCTGTAGGACACCGTACAGAGAGGCACACTGTTCCAACAGCTAAAATATGGGAAAGAACTTATTTTTTTTGTGCTTATACTGTATATTGCTGTGAAAGCAATGCATTCTGGGAGTCATAATGCTTAGTCACCAATGGGTTTTTTTATTGCTTACTTTTCACAAATTACTATACATTTTGATTACAATAAGTCACTGTATTTCTCAGATACAGTAGAGATAATGTAAATTGAACAGTATATACTGTGATTTATAGATTATTAGAGCAAATTCCTGTATGTTTTGATTAGAGTAAGTATTCCTTTGATATAGTAGAGATAGTGTTAATTGTGCAGTAGTTTAAGACTGAAATTACTGCCACTTATTTACTGTAACTTTACAGTTAAAAATTACAAGATGTTAGCCCATATATAAATAAATGGTCAAGACTTAAAGCAAAAATTGAGGTTTTTGAAAAAACATTTTGTTCTGTCAGTGATAAGATTGTCAGTTTCAGGTTAAAGTGCTGAGTTGACTTGTTGGTAATCTTGAGGAACTAGAAAGCTGGATTTTTTTCTAATTATCCAACTGAAAAACTCAGCCAAGTGTTGCCAATTCTTTTTCCAATGAAAATAGCTAGCAGCACTAGCTCCAAAAGTTGCTAAATCTAGCAAGAAAGTTGCCAAGTCTGCAACACTGACAGCCCATCCCTTCCATTGATAAAGTCCTGACAAAAACATGTTATCCACTTCAAACACTCCCTTTGCATTAGAGCCATAATTGTCATATGTATATGGATACCGGTCTGAATGTGGCTGCCAGCAAAACAGCTTTTTTGCCGTTGTTAAACCTGCAGACATTATTACATTTTTATGTAGTTAAGCTTTGAATAATTCATCATTAAGTGAAAGAAAAATGTAGCGGACAAATATAAAGATATCCGATATGTCTGAGAGGATGGATATAACATGAAATAAGAAGGAATGCACTCTTTTTAGGTTCTCTGTGATTTCTGAGCACATATGGTATGCATAAGGGATTTTGGGTTAATTCTTATTTGGCATCTTTCCACTGCGTTGAGCAAAGTATTTGAAATAACTTATAATGCAAAAGTTGATTTTTATTGTTGTGGAAAGTGAGGGAATCATCATCCCGTACTGCCCGATGATTTATATAATAGTCTTTTAAAGGAATAGTTCAACATTTTGTGAACTATACTTATTTGCTCTCTTGCAGATAGTTGGATATGAACATTGATATCACTCTCATTCATTCTCATTCAGTATGAAATATCAGCTGGTTGGCTTAGCTAAAGACAGAAATACAGCTATCTTGCTAGTTGGTGCTCAACGTACCCTCATACAATGGCTCTTATGATTTCTTACAAAAAGTTACTCCTCATTCTTCGTGCATTTTCCTACAGTGCAGCAACACAATTCAATTTCTGTTTGTCGAATGCATACAGTCTTTTTCAAATAAACTTCCCACTTCACAGACAACAACTCAGTTATGTTTAGGAATAGATCATCACTGAGAATTACGTGTCTAATAAATCAATGTTGGCTTCTCGTTTCACGTGGGGAACAAACAGCGTCTCCTGGATGAAAGTCAGGTGTTTGTTGGACCCATGCAGCTCGACCACTTTTACGGCCTTATGGTCTCTTTTAGGACCACATGGATAACTAGGAAATTATTTTGTAGTATATTTACTGTGCATTATTTTTTGTAGGTATAGCTACGGACACTGAATAGAGACCAGCCTTTGCTTCATCTTCAGACAGAGTCACGCTAGCTGTTCCCCCGTCTCCAGTCTTTATGCTATGCTAAGCTAACCGGTTTTTGACTGTCACTACATATTCAATGCATGGACCTGAGAGTAGTATGGATCTCATCTTACTCTTGGCAAGAAAGCGCATTTCCCAAAATGTCAAATTATTTCTTTTCATCAACATTCCACACAGCAACACAACCCACATGTCTCTGTTTTGTAGTTGCTCTTTTTTTTTTCCTCAAATGCAGTTTGCTCACAGTGACTGTAACTGTTCATGAAATACCAACAAATCCCCAACACAAAACACACCACTTCCTGTGACCCAGACACTTTTATTTCCACTTAAAGGCCAACTAACAGTAAAAGACAAACTGGCTACTGAATGGCTATGGTGCGTAGGACAATGGAGTAAAAAAAACCCAGATATGAATTGTTGCAGATTTTTTTTTCAGAGTGAAAGGAAGCCAACGGTAAAAAAAAAGTCCACATGAGCAGGGTTTTTGCCGACAGATGTCTCTATGTTTGTCCAGATGACTGTCGGAAAGATTAGAAAGAAAATAAGCCCTGCCATGAAGTCTGTTTGAACTTCTAATGTTTCCGGTGCTTTCCTGTTGGTTTTTGCTCAATATCAACGCTCAATATCATCGCGTCAAAATTGTTTGTGGTATGTTGTCGTCTTCTTATCATGATATTAACATTGTTCCTTTAAATCAAACGCTGCACACAGGAGCCCTCTGACAGTTTCAGACATGTGATTTTTCTCTGGCTCAAGAAAGCCCCTAGAAGCATCTCCGGTTTGCAGCCGAAGAGCGGCACAACGCTCGTATTGATGAGGTCACGTTGCTTTTGTTTTGCTATTCGTCATTTCCTAGAAAATCCTGTCTGACTTCATTCCTCCAGCCCTCTCCCTTCTGATCTGCAACACCGTCGGCCAGTTGCTGAGACGCAAGCTAGAATGCACACACTGTAGGCTATGCCACTTCCGCTGACATACAGAAAATCAGACACTGTATTTATTGTTGCCTGAAACTCTCTCCTCTGTCTCCTTCCCCTTGTGTAAATTATCTCTCGTCATGTGATTCCATAAAATCTGAATCGAGTCTTTCCTGATTTTTCTGTTGGTGCTTCTGCTCGGCTCCACCGCTGTCAAAACAGTCTCTCATGGCTGTCACGGATTTGGGCCCAGCCTTAAAGGGATACTCCACGCAAAAATATGTCATTTGAGTATCAAACACAGGTCTGTAGTTTCCTCGTTAGAACAGCAGCTGTGGTCATCTTGGTCGTGGCAATTGGCTCCATGAGTTCATGATGGAAACAAAAAGGCATCAAAACATCTTTAGCAAAACGTTTCCTACATCATGAACCACTTCTGAACTGTCCATCAATGTGCAGTATGTCCCAAACATTCATAGCTTTGCCAGTATGGCTACATTTACAGCTTCCAGCAGAGCCCTGAGGGGCAGAAGTTTGAAAACAAAGTTGCTATAATTTTATATTAAAGGAATTATTCAAATTTTCAGCCTATTCATCTTCATGCCAAGTGTTAGACGAGAAGATTGATACCACTCACATGCTTGTTCATTCGATATGAAGCTACAACTTCGCAGCTGGTTAGCTTAGCTTAGCATGATGACTGTAAACAAGGGCTCATCACCAAACAGCAGACGGACTACGTTAGCGACAACTGGTGAATATATTAGCATTTAGCAGCTAAGGAAGCACAGGCTAAGCTAAATGAGAGGGAATATTGGGCTTTTAGTAGGTGGCCAATAGAATTACGCCAAATTAAAGCTAACGTTGCCACATATCTGCTCGGTGATACTGTTTGCTGACAAGCTTGTTTCTGCCGACCTCAAACAGCCTAAAAACTCAGCTAATACAGGTTTAACCAGAGCATCTTGGAGCTTACTGAGCATGCAGATGGACAGTTGAGAAGTGTGAATAAATACACATTTTAAAGTTCAACGGGTTCTATTTCTCTCAGGGGACCAAGCGACGATGACTCTGGTAAACAATTAAACATTAAATATAGGGCTGAATCATGATGACGCTTCACTGATACCCACAGGGAGATCCGCGACAGAAAAGCAATAAATATATTGGATTTTGAGGACGTAAGCAGTACACAAAGCCTGGAAAAAGAACAAGAGAGAAAATACAACAACAAACATACTGCTATTGTTGGATGAAAACATTGAAAGTCAAACTTCCTTTCTCAATAAAACTGTAATTCAGCCACCAAATGTTAGTTTAGTTTTTTTCTTCCTATAAATACATAAATACTGAAAGGGTTTCCTAATCCATAGAGTTGTACAGCCAATCTTAAGGAAGCCATGTAAGTGAAAAAAATATATATATGCAGTATATGTATATATGTAGAAGGTTTTCACATGACAAAAGAGATATATCGTATAGATGGAGACAAGACAAATGAGAGCAATAATGTGTCACTTTACAGTTGAGTATCATCTGTTGGCTGTCTGCCAGTCTCTCTCACACACACACACACACACACACACACACACACACACACACACACACACACCACACACCCCCCCCCCCACTCCAGCTCAGATGCCCTCCCCTCTCCTCTGTCGATGTGTTTTTCCGTCTGGAGGTCCAGAGGTTAAGTTGTCCCCAGCATGTGTTAGTGCTCAGGTCAGCAGCAGCCGAGGACCTGTGATGACAGACTGTGTGAATGCCGCGGAGTGTCAGGGGTTAAGTGTGTGTACAGGGATTGCATGGCAGACTCCGGGGGTACGCAGGAGACACCCCCAAACGCTTCCTCCCACCTGGTTCCACCTCCCGCGTGCAGAACAGTTTCAACCCGTGCAGAAAGAAGAAAAAGATCTGATGTTTTGAGGAGGGACACCCTAAATTAGGGTTGGTGCATGAAAATATCTGCACTTGAGGAAGTCTAAGGTCATAAAACATTTAAATGACTCACTATACAGCAACAAATAGACTGGACTCATGGTTATTGACTATTAACTGGGTTCTGTCAACAATTGTATTGAACGTTTTGATATTTGTCTGACATTTACAGATGCGTTGCGTATGGAAAGTCTATTTTTTTGCCTCAGTAAATGTAATAAAGTGTTCTCTGCATAGATTAAAGTGTGCAGATATCTGTTTTACCAGTCTAAAAGATTTAACATTGTAGATAATGGGTCTTTTCAAAACTGCTCTTTGTGTTTAGGACTCACATGTAGACGGACACAATCATTTAGCTTGAATTTCCTTTTTACTGTATCCTGCATGTCTTTGGACAGTAGAAGGAAACCTGAACATCTGGGGGCAAACACATACGGACACGGAGAGAACATGCAAACAACAGCCAGCTGGTCATCTGATCCAAACTGAAAACCCCTTTGCACCAAACACTGAGCGAATATGCCAACGGGTTTCTTTCCAGCTATTTTTTTCACATTATCTACACAGTGCACCCAAACAACACACATGGTAGAGACGTAGACGATCGGGGAAAGGGTTCAAACACACATTTCTAACGTAGTGAGAATGACAGAAGCAGCTGCTGGCGTGATCTGGAGGTCATGTTAGATCACAACACTGAGGAAAAAAACAAATTCTTTAACCCATGGGGTTGTCTAAAGTTACTGGCACATGCTTATACAACGCTATACGTGTTCCCCTCAATGTGAGTGTGTGATTGTCAGAGAACGGCAAAAACAGAGTGATTTAATGTGTGTTTGTGTGTTATGGGGTTTTTATCTTAAAAATGCCATAACTTACTTCATTTTTACTATATTTATTTCACTCAGAAGCCCAAAGGAGCATATTTGTCTCAGCAGGAGAGTCTATAAAAACTTCACCTCACACTATGCAGAACATTTAATTAATTAACTCCTTTAAAAGTTACTGCATTGAAAGCAAAGAGCCAAGAATCCAAGTCCTCTTGGAGCTCACACAGGTGTGAAATTTGAGCCAACGGACAAACGAGAGATGTTAAAAATGTTTACATGAGTTGTAACCACTCGGTTACAAAGGAGCTCCGAGGGACGATTCTACTTTTTGTGCAGCTCTAAAAGCAAAAAATATAAGAAAAATCTAAAATCATGGACCACATTTGTTAGGCTAGCAAGCACATGTGGCCTATGGCAGTGGCTTATGTTTGTTTTTGGAACATATACATTTTTTATTCTCCATTTTTGGGGGGACTCTTATGTACATATCTTCTTAAGAAAAAGGCCGCTTGTTCAATTTGTATTTATTTGAATAAAGCTGTATGTTTGGAGCTGCAGGGCGAAGGTCCGATAATCCAAAAATCCGTCTTTATCTGACAGTATGAAATGCCATTAAAATAGTTCCATTTAATTACACTCTGGGGTGTATTAAAGAAATAACAGCCTTTTCAGTGCCGCGGAGGGTTCATTAATAAAAGTAATGTCTGAGCTTTTTTTGGAGTTACGCAGGTGTGATTTGTCTTCATCTTTAATGCTACGGACTGATTAAGAAAGCAAACAGTGTGTGTGAGTATGTGTGTGTGTGTGTGTGTGTGAATGAACCTACATGCAGTGTGTTCACATCTGCACGCCTGTAAGTGTGTATCTGCAGGAGTGTTTGTGAGTGCCGCAGGTGATTAGAGCGCCACTCTGCTTGTACTTTTCCTGTGTGTGTGTGTGTGTGTGTGTGTGTGTGTGTGTGTGTGTGTGTGTGTGTGTCCTCTCATTGGCGGAATTATTGGGGGCTTAGCAAACAGAGCTGACAAGACTATGAGTGATCCTCGACGTTGTTATTGACTTAGACTTTATTTATAGTGTGTGGTCCCGGCTGCGCGAGCTGCACGCGGCGCTCTCCGAGGCCTGCGAGCAGACACGATTAATCAGAAGGATGTTATAATTAGGCTTTATACCCTCAGGCTGCAGGAACACACACACACACACACACACACACACACACACACACACACAAACACACACACAGAAACTATATGTGATCATGAACATGTATGAATGCATGTGGTGCACAAACACACACAGAGTGGGCCCTGTGTGTGTGTGTGTGTGTGTGTGTGTGTGTGTGTGTGTGTGTGTGTGTGTGTGTGTGTGTGTGTGTGTGTGTGTGTGTGTGTGTGTGTGTAAGCAGGGTGGATGGGTTGCAGAGGTTTTTTTCTTTTTTTTTGGAGGGTGTTTGTCCAAAAAACGCTTTAAGGCTTGTTCTCTTCATCGGAGAGGTTTTTAAACAAAAGTCAGTTTGTTGCAGTAGCGAGGGGGAGGGGGGGCAGCCGTGGGTATTAATACACACCAATTCAAATGTCTGAGCATTTACAGGCAAACTGCGAGAAAAAAGCCTGTTGTGTTCATCGTCAAATCGAAACGTCTGGTGATCCCAATTTGTCCGGGCCTATTTCGGTTGGAGGGTTCACATGAGCGACCTTCAGAAAGTACACATTTGTCTCCGAGTGCACACTGTATTCTTCCAGAGAGTGAATCGGGTTATTTTATTTTTTTCTCGTGTTGTGGCAAAAAAAAAAAAAAAAAAATAACAACACAAAGACTCTATTTAGTCATAACCATCAGATGAAAAATGGGAATGTGAATAACACAGCAGAGGCAGCTATTTTCAGAAGTTTTTTTTATTTTATTATAAATAGTAGTGATAATGCGCTTGTACACGTGACATTATGTCATATCGCTTTGTCAAATAATACAAAAAAATATATCAAAAAGGAATGAAAGGACTGGTTCATTCTAACACAGACAGACGTACAAAAACAAGAGTGCTTATGGAGGCGCTCGTAGTTTGATGGATAAAGTATTTGCCGCTCACTTGTACATTGTGGGGGGTGGGGGGTTAACGACACTGTTGACATACAGAACATTTTGAGACAATAAATATGTCCGGAATGCGCTTGAAACCTAATTATTATTTATATCATATGCAAATTGGAAACAGAAAAAAGTCCCAAAGCAACACAAAAAAAAAAAAAAAAAAAAAAAAAAAAAAAAAAAAAAAAAAAAGGTTTTGGCTTTGTCATTCCTGGTTATTTTCTGTTTACATTGGCTTTCCCTTGATTCATTCTTTTTTCCTCGTGACACAACGCTGACTTAAGTCCTTACAAATGTGTGCTTTGACAGCAGGATTAGCAATGTTCCATATTTGTTTTGGACCTAAAAAAGCCTTCAAAGGCACATGTGTTGTTCCTCTGCGAGTCCCAAACTAGATCCAGAGAATGAATGAAGTGTTTCGTAAGACTTTAAGACGTGTTTTTTTTGTTTTTTTTAAGTATTGTTTTAATGGTGAGGTCGACTCTAAAGATACACGATATTGCACTTCTGGTCAGCTGGGAGAATGGCTGTCTTTAGTCTGAAACTCTCTCGGTCGTGACTTGTGACCTGGTGGCTTTTTTCTCTCTCGCTGGGAGAGGATCTTTAAAGGTTTTTTTAACCCCTGTGATCGATCTTGCCTATCCCCTCCCCCCCTCCCCCCCCTTCCTTTAAAGCCACTTCTCCGCCGCCCTCCTCTACTGCTCTCTCATCTGTCACTTTCCCTAAAGTCACCCCCTGACCTCCTCGGAGTCGCTCTCTAAAAACTACAAAAGGCCCGGGATGCCTGCCTCACCGTGCAAAACATCAATGAGACAGAAGGGGTGAGAGAGAAAGGCGAGAGGAGAGGGAGAGAGGGAGACAGAGGGGGGGAGGTAGGAGGAATGTTTGAATGAACTTTCACTGCAGTACAGCTGTGGTGTACATTAAGAGTTCCTGATGCAATAAAACCCACAGATTCGTTTGCTCACGTTTGTTGTTTTTTTTCAGTCTCTGGAATTTCTCTCCGAGCGTGGGATGCAGAGATCTCAAATAAATGCAAAAGAAAAAAAAAAAAATCAACAAAGCCCTTTTCTTCTCCCCCCTTTCTGCAGATACAATTTGGGGATACATGGGAGTTTCATATGCACTCATGTGGCCCTTAAGATATGTAAACATTTTCCAAGGCGGGCAGATTATGACGGAGAGATTTGGGTTCGCTGTCCTCACAAAGACCCCCACAGGCGAGAGTCCACGGACGGTGTTTTGGTCACGAGAGTAGCCTGTGGAAAGTGCACTGTAGATGGCTTAACCTCATTAAGCGCTGACGTCTCTGCCGTTCATCTAAAAACAATACCGATGCAACGTTCATAGTCGATCAACAGTTTTTCTTCACAGTCAATCAACAGTTTTTTGGTCTGATATTCCTTCTTGTGGTCCCTTCTTTTTCTTATTTTTTTTAGTCCATTTCTCCAACAAGAACGAATAATAAAAAATGTCCTGCAGAAGAGAGAATGTGTCTCCGGGTAAATGGTAGCAAAATAAATTTTGGTCCAGATATTAAAAAAGATTTCCTTTCCGCTGTACACGCAAAAAAAATGTCCCTCTGTCGAGTCCAAAGCTCATGATCAGGTGATCTCAGGCCTCAGATAAGAAAGGGCACCTGTAAAAAAGAGAAAGGATGAAACAGTTGTTCAATTATTAGTGATAAGGGATTTAAAAACAAAAAAATGTGGAAAGATAATAAAAGAGATATATAGCCGCAATAAATTTTGGGCACATGTTTTTAGCATGACATTCCACTCACATATGGCTATTGTTAGCATAGCATGTGCTAACAGTGGTTCTGGGCGTAAGGTCAAATACAAGATTGTTTTTCACACTCAGAAGCTCAGTGGATAGAATCTTATATCTGGGGTATGATATAGGATATATGCAGCATTTAGAATAAATGCAACATAGTCCACAAACCCCAGAAATATTTGACCTGACAATAAAAATTCTTGTCAAACTTTATGTATTCAGTTAAGTGTTCACTTAATTTCTATTTTGCAACATATCTCAAGGCTGCTTTAAAGCCTCCTCTACACTGCTAGCAAAAATAAATCGGAATATTTTCTATCCTATGTATAAATGTAGTAAATAAGTACTACAGTTTAAAAGTGCATTGGAAAAACCAGCCCATAAAATATCTATAATCTAATATTTCTATTAATTTCAATGCATTAAGTAACCTTTGTGATTTTGTTGACATCAGCTTTACTTTATTGTGATCGAGTTGAAAAATGTGTTACATTCTTCCCTGACCTTATCAAAACTCAACATGAAGAAAGAGATTGAAGTGGTAACTCTTTCTTGTAAATTGGATGAAGCTGGCAAAATATGGAAATGGACATGAAGAGTTCACCAAAGAATGAAATATGCCATGTTTTATGTTATATGCATGAACAAATATACCTTTTGTTGTTCATGTGACAATAAATGTACAATGTATGCTATCCTTCATAGTGGTGTTACTTCTGTCCAGAGAGGTCAAACCAAACTGTTATACAACTAAAATAAGAGAAATTCAAACAAATGCACTTGGGATACAACTCTTGCTGTAGAAAAAGTACAACGAACAACCAATCACATAGGAGATCAGGATCAATTGTTTTGTATTAAACCATGTTGAAAAGTTGGAGCGTGGAGAACCGAAAGAGAAGTTATGGGTAATCATGTCATCCCTTTAAAGTCATGGTTGTGAGTAGGTAGAAATGTCAGTTTGATTTTGAGCTGATAAAGAAGGCCCCAAACAAAACAATAAACATCCATTTAAACAATTTAAATCCATGTTTTGGTGCTCTCTAACACGCATTGTTGTTGCAGATATTTATTCTGACGCACAGGAAGCGAGGTGCTTGTCGTGTCTGATTCCGGAAGACGCGACCGTGGTGGACCAGGTAAAGAAACGCCAAAGAGAAAGATATAAGATTGACAGATGACCTCTGCAAAAGTGCTGTGCAAAAACAAAAAACACCACAACACAGCCCGCTTAGCAACAGAGAGCAAAATAAAACCAAAACAAGTTTTTCGTGGATTATCGCTGTAGTTTCCTAAAGGCGGTCCAGCGGAGAGCTACATGTCGTGGACCGGCCGCTTCCACTGGAACCCGGAGCGACGGTCTCCAACAACTGCCTCCCCAGCTGACCTCAGTCCTAGCACCTGTTTCTAATCGCCGCCCTGCCAGAGGCTATTAGGATCCGTCCACCCCCAGAAAGGACCTTTTCCTCTGCAGCTCCAAAAACCCAACCGCACACCGGCTATCCAGTCGCACTGATTAATCACATCAAGATGCACCGCTCGGGCCTTGTAACGCTGCGGAGGTGCGTGTGCTGTCCCTCATGCTAGAGGCCTTTTCCACGTGTGTCGCCCTAATTCTTTATTCTGTTCTCTTTGAGATATCCGACCGAGATATTTCATTAGACGTCTTGCCGCTCTCGGATATTAAGTCAGATATTCATTTGATACAGGCGGAGCTACATGCAGTCAGACTTGCTGGATCGCTGCCACGTTCTTTGAAGGGCCCCAAGGTTTTGTCTCGAGGTCGCCATAAGGTCAGTGGATGAACCTGATTGGTCAACCCCCCCGTGGACCAAAAATTGGAAACGGCGGCCGCTGTAATCACGCTGTGACGGAGAACGACGTTGCCCCTTACGAAGTTCGACGGGGGTTTGTTTGAAGTTGATTTTAACCCTTAAGGTGACAGTAATGTGAAGTGACTCTCGGCGGTGGACAGGTAGGTTTTCTAACAGTCCGCGGAGGGCCATCAGTCACCACCGCGGCTACCCTTTACCCTGATGGGAGCCGACTCTACGGTCTGGCTAACCGCAGATCTCTGTATCAGCGCCGGGCGGACCGCTTCATAGATGGAATCAGATCTGCACAATTAACCCCAACACTCGAGACTGCATGATTGGACGCCGCAAAAATGTCAGCTGCCTCTAACAAGCAGAACCTGCAGCAACCTGTGTTGTGTTCTGCTTTTATTTTTTTCCAATCCCTGGAATCAAAGCAAGGAATTTGTGGTTAGAAGTTACGTGTCTTACTACCAGAACGCCCGATAGTTGAACACTGTATCGGCTGACTTGGTTCAGAAATTTCTTATAAAAAATAAGTGAAAGGCCACTTTGAAACCAGTCGCGGTTTGCACATAAAAATGTTAAAGTCTTTAAATTGCTTAAGGTCTTCAAATAAAATAAAAAATCCTGTGGCTTTGTTGGGTTATGCCCTGACATAAGGATATCCCAAAAACAACTGTTTGTAATATTTTGACCAATAAAACAAGTTACATCCAACATTTTATCACCACAAAACGAGCTCGTCATCACTGATTCCCCGTCATCTTTCTTCTGTCAAAATAAGTCCTCTGTTTCCACTGATTTAGTTTGTTCAAACCAAGTTTACATGAAGAATTATCAAACTGCAGAAAAACCCAATGAGGGCAAAGGAAAATGTCATTTATCCGAGCTCAGTTTTAAACCCAAAATGACTGCAAATTAACTCAAACAGAAATACATAAAGCTCATGAGCCATTTAATATTCAATATGATTCATATTTTCAAGTCAGGGCCAATAATCTACTGACACAAAATGTATCCCTACCTTTGATGTCAAGCATCACCTCAAGATTATAACCTAAGTGCAGTGGGTGTGAAGAAAGTCAACTGATTACAATCTTGCTATTTATATATATCTACTCCGCTACATTTTGTAGGAAAATATTCTACTTTATTAAATTGTTCTGCATTTACTGACTATATTTTGACTTATTTGAGAGCTAAAGTTACAAGTTAATTTGTTAAGATTTTTACAAACAAAACATGATGACCAAATAAAATAGTTTAATTGGTTTAAATGAAACTTCCTAAGAGTATACATGGTAGTTAAAACTTGCTCCAACTTGGGTGACCAAACAGCCAAGTGTTTAGGGTTCATACCACATGGGTGCAAATGACCTGAGCAGCAAATGGTCTGGATGGACCATTTGTCATTCCTCTACTCTCTTTCCACACATTTCCTGTCTCTCTCCACTATCAAAATAAAATAAAAGCATGAAATGCCCACAAAATAACTCCACTCCACCTCGACCAGCTACAACATTGTTTATTTAGTTAATACGGACGATGCTCAAAATTTATAGTATAGCCACTTGCTTAAACTTACTGCTAAGTTAAACGTCTTTGCTATTAGAGGATTAAAAGTCAAGAAAGGATAAAAAGTCTACTATATGATGCATATAACATATTTTTCTGATTCCTCTTGATACTATTGCTTTTTTTTCATAAACTGCTCTGTGAAGCTCTTGATAGGTTTCTTTTTTTCCGTAAATGTGTAATCAAAGACTATAATCATAGAGTTTGGTATTCATTTTGAATTTGTTCCTGAAGGTGTGGAAGCAAAAGGTGAGAATAAAAAAGGTGGAGTCTATTGACCTTACTTTGTCCGTACTGGCCGTACTGGTAGGACGCCACGTGGTCGACGGTGTAGCCCGGTGAGCTGTAGGAGGCCGGGCAGTAGGACTGGGAGCTGGGCAGGGAGGGCAGGGCCGACATGGAGGGGACGCTGGTGAGACCCTCCAGGCCCTTGATGTGATCCATGCGCTGGCTGCAGCTGGCGGCCATGCCGGCGGGGGGCTCCAGGCCGCCCGTCAGTGGGGAGATGGCGTAGTCGCTTTGGGGCTGATGTGGCACGCCGCCCGGGTTCAGCAGACCCATCACCTGGAATGAAGGAGAGAGGGTTAAGTTTACTGTCAGAGTGCTGTGAGTGGCGCTAATGCGGCGGCTAATACGGTTAGTTTGAGTTGAAAATGAGCAAAAGACAAAGTATTTGTGAGCTTCTATATGTTTGCTAATGTAGACTTTATCAATTGAACTATATGGATTTTTTTAAAAGACAGGGATCGGCCCGGACTCTAACCCTAGCCGGCAAAAAAAGGGGGATGTTTTCTGTGTTTTTTTAGTGTCTGACAAGGCCTTACAATATATCAAATATCTGTCTTTTTTTGTCTTCAAGATCTGTGTGTGTGTGTGTGTGTGTGTGTGTGTGTGTGTGTGTGTGTGTGTGTGTGTGTGTGTGTGTGTGTGTGTGTGTGTGTGTGTGTGTGCGCAATATGTATCAACACAGACGTCGAGACAAGCACACAGAGGAAATCCCCCTCGTTTCGGACATCAAAAGGCTCCCAGCGAGAATTCGTTTCAGACAGAGATAGCACCAGAAAGGAAGAATTAAGCAATTTGTCTCAGATCCACGGCTCCACTTATTTGTAAAATTCCCTTTTTGACACTGCTCCAAAAAAAAAAAAAAAAAAAACTATGGCACAAGATAACGACTTATCTCGGGGAGAGATGTGCCGGCAAAGATAAACACAAAGGAAAGGTCTGTGCGAGCTCGGGCTCCGTTCAACCTCCGAGCAGATTTGCAGTTTGAGAAATCCTTTAGCTCTTGACCTGGTCTTTATTAGCGACCAGATAATCAAATTTGGGGGGAATATTCGTTGGCCGGCGAAGGACGGAAAAGAGCCCGCGGGGCGAAGTGTTTCAACTGGATTTCAAAAACAGACTTACCGCCGACCCCCCCGCCCCACCACTTCCAATGCTCTCTGACTTTACCTGTCCACCATCAAAGCGCTCAGTAAACCGTTAATAAGAAATCTAGACTGGCTTTATCACTTATGAAAGTAACTCTAACTGATTCGGCTACCTCTAAATGTATCATGTCCCACCTCCTTTCTCTACAGAGCCAAGGCCTCAAGGCTCCTCCAGTTGTCCTAATAAGAAGCAGGTACGCTGCTCTTTGGGTCCTCTAAGTGACATATTATTCCACATCCACACTTACACATGGTCCTGCTTAAATCATTTCCCAAGTAGGGGAGGTGAATGGAGGAGTCCATGTTTGATTTGGAGAGGGGAGTTTGTGTTTCCTCTCATGCTGGGTAACGTTTTCCTAAAACATGAACCTGAGTTTGGAAGGTTTGGTTCAAACAGAGAGAGCGAGGATACTCTTTGGCTAAAATAAGCCACATGGAGAAAGGAGCCATGTTCTTTGAAAGTGATGGTTTCTAGTTTGGTGACTTTTGTCTGTTTTGCCTCTCTTTTAACCGAACCCATCCTCCCTCTCTCCCGAACCTCTCCCTGCCTCCCGAGATGCCTGCTGGTCGGCCCATCCAGGGTGTTTCATATTGGACCTTTTGCCGTTGCCAGTGGCCCTGAATCAGTGCGTCCAGGACTTAGCGGGGGAAGAATGTCGGGACGGTGGGGGCGAAAAAACATCTGAGATGGGACATTCCTTTACCCGCTGTACGAAAAAAAAAATATATACAAATAAATTAGAACTTAGGAGCTTTCTCGTGGAGGAATGTCGAAGCAAACATTTTGAGAATGCAATCACAAGAGAAGCTTCCCCTTGAGGCTATACGGCATAGCGTGGAGTGTGTAGCCGCATTTGTCCAAGTATTTCAGACAGCGAGGATGCTGCGTCTAGCCGCCTCTGTGCACACAGCGTAGTTTGTTCCTGTTTGATGCATGCAGCAGTGTATCTATGCATGTTTGAACGCTTGTTGGTTGTGTGAAAATCTGGAGCATGAGGATTGTTAGAGGAAGGGTTTCCTGTCACGACACACACCAATGGCCCCAAACACATACAAGAAAATGGCCAAGAAATCCCTAAATAGTGTAAACTTATTTGTGAAATTGCTCCTTGTTCCTTGTGTTGCTTCTTTTATTGGAAATATTAATGAAAATATACACTAATCAATCTTCCAATCTAAAGAGAAGGCTTAGCCACGCTGCTCAACCATGTCGTGTAATATTTGCATTAAAGATGTTGCAAAATCCTTAACTGATCCTACAAATGTCATGGAGTTGATCAATTATCTACACTGCATGTGTGTGTGTGTGTGTGTGTGTGTGTGTGTGTGTGTGTGTGTGTGTGTGTGTGTGTGTGTGTGTGTGTGTGTGTGTGTGTGTGTGTGTGTGTGTGTGTGTGTGTGTGTGTGTTCCTGTAATTACGTGGACCTGTGAGCATGAGGGTATTCTACGAGCGCCCTCTCTCCGTCCTCACACTGCAGCGTTCTCTGAGGAGTCAGACTGCGCCGGGCTGAAATCTCATTTTCTGCCTGTTAGGGTTCTCTGACTCCTCCGTCTGCTCTGTTACACCCTCTGTCTAGGTGTGGATACCTTGGGACTTCATGCCTGGATAATTGACTGTAATTGTCTTTTCACTTCTCATTTGTCACACACTCAGTTGTCCCTCCGTCCTTCTAGAGTCATCTTACTTTTCCACCCCTTCTTATAGTGATCCTCCAGTACAGCAAAGGGTGTGCGATTGTAGAATCTTTTATCAAGGAGAGTCTTTGACACCTGGGTGAAATATTACTTGAGAAGAGAGTTTTTAAAGCTCTTGATGTTTTGAGTGAAGCTGTTTGGCTGAGGGGAGATTGTGAGCTTTGAAATACATGTTCAAATCTAATTTGAAGCTCTGGTTTGATATCCGTGCAAGCAAAACCATCTCAGTCTCTAGAGGCGTGTAAAGAGTCAAACACACAAGTTTTATGTCAAACAAATATAATGCAAAAAGAAGTTAATCCGATATTAGTTTTTAAATGAAATACTTGCGTTTTAGAATTAAGAATTTTAAGATTTTTTTGTATTTTGTGGAACCAAATCAAATCGTCTCAACAGATCTCCTTTGACAAGTTGAGTTTAATTGTATTATTCTATTAAATACAACACTTAATAACTGACTTTAAGCAGATTAAATACACATATTTTAGGCTGTGGTCTCACCTGTGATGAGAGTCCGTTTCCTAGGGCGGGGTTCATGGGGTTGGACGGTCCTCCGGCGCTCACAAAGCCGTCCGAGTAGCCGGAGAAGGTGTGGCGTCCGGAGGCGAGGCAGTAGGCTGAGCCTCCTTCCACCTGACCTCCACCTCCGCCGGGCTGGTGGCCCGAGGAGGGAGGGAGGGGCTGGGGCCGATGCAGCGTGCTGTGGGGCTCCGATACTACCGAAGGCATCAAGGAGAAGAGTTTAAACACTTAAACATAACTGCTTAGTTGTAGGAAGTGGGATCAGTGAAAGTGCATTAAAACCAAAACATCCCACTATAGAGGAGTTGTTGTTCCTGTGTTGAGTTTTCACTTAAGTAGAAGCAAAATTGCTGGATTTAATATAAAGTTACATTTGAAAACATGTCTGCTCAAAACGTATAAAGAGTTAATGTTTAAAAGGTGTTTATTTTTTGTACACAAAAATTATTTTATATGTAGTGCGTTATCTTAATTTAACAATTCCATAACTAACAGTTTCAACAAATAAAGAATAATTAGGCAATAAATAGCAACATTTCTGTCTTCAATATACTTTTTTTTAGAATCAGAAAAGTTTTGTAAATAAAACTTCAATCTTAAATAAATGTTTCTCTCTGATAAGTTATTTCTAGTTAAATCTGGCTATAGACTTTAAAAAAAAAATGCATTGTCATCTATATAAGAGCAAAGTTTTCTTTCATTCCCCATCC